>NC_048579.1:43459391-43659391 GCF_013265735.2 Oncorhynchus mykiss
AAAATGCGGTGCTTTATTTTGGCACTGGAAGATTTTGACTTTCACAAACACTGGTAAAATTGCTGACTGCCACAGCGAGAGCACAGGACTTGGTATCTGAGTGGTGAAGGCGATGAACTGCATGTGTGGATTATAACACCAACCTCTTCACAAAACATTTGTTATTTCCTCTCTTACATGGCCCCACATGAATATAGAATCCCCTCGCAATCCTAGTGCGACTAATACGATTCAGGTATTGAAGAATAGCTTCACCAAGGGCAACCTCAATGGTGGGATTTGAACCGACAGCTCAAAACACTTAATCAAGCACTTGAGACCACTCGGCCTGACAAAACATTTGTTAAATGTCTCGATGGGATCGACACATGTCCTTGCCATTGCTCTGCATAACTTTCATTGATTTCAATCTAGGGTTTACATACAGCAACTACAGTCTTTTAAGGTCATTTGCAACTTCCAAAAAACAGGATGAGGTGGCCGAGTGGTTAAGGCGATGGACTGCTAATCCATTGTGCTCTGCATGCATGGGTTCGAATCCCATCCTCATCGTGTAACAATTAAAATTCGGTGCTTTATTTTGGCACTGGAAGATTTTGACTTTCACAAACACTGGTAAAATTGCTGACTGCCACAGCGATAGCACAGGACTTGGTATCTGAGTGGTGAAGGCGATGAACTGCATGTGTGGATTATAACACCAACCTCTTCACACAACATCTGTTATTTCCTCTCTTACATGGCCCCACATGAAAATAGAATCCCTGCGCAATCCTAGAGCGACTAATAAGATTCAGGTATTGAAGAATAACTTCACCAAGGGCAACCTCAATAGTGGGATTTGAACCGACACCTCAACACACTTAATCAAGCACTGGAGACCACTCGGCCTGACAAAACATTTGTTAAATGTCTCGTTGGGATCGACACATGGCCTTGCCATTGCTCTGCCTAACTTTCATTGATTTCAATCTAGGGTTTACATTACAGCAACTACAGTTTTTTAAGGTCATTTGCCACATTTAAATAACAGGATGAGGTGGATGAGTGGTTAAGGCGATGGACTGCTTATCCATTGTGCTCTACATGCATGGGTTAGAATCTCATCGTGTAACAATTAAAATTCGGTGCTTTATTTTGGCACTGGAAGATTTTGACTTTCACAAACACTGGTAAAATTGCTGACTGCCACAGCGAGAGCACAGGACTTGGTATCTGAGTGGTGAAGGCGATGAACTGCATGTGTGGATTATAACACCAACCTCTTCACACAACATCTGTTATTTCCTCTCTTACATGGCCCCACATGAAAATAGAATCCCTGCGCAATCCTAGAGCGACTAATAAGATTCAGGTATTGAAGAATAACTTCACCAAGGGCAACCTCAATAGTGGGATTTGAACCGACACCTCAACACACTTAATCAAGCACTGGAGACCACTCGGCCTGACAAAACATTTGTTAAATGTCTCGTTGGGATCGACACATGGCCTTGCCATTGCTCTGCCTAACTTTCATTGATTTCAATCTAGGGTTTACATTACAGCAACTACAGTTTTTTAAGGTCATTTGCCACATTTAAATAACAGGATGAGGTGGATGAGTGGTTAAGGCGATGGACTGCTTATCCATTGTGCTCTACATGCATGGGTTAGAATCTCATCGTGTAACAATTAAAATTCGGTGCTTTATTTTGGCACTGGAAGATTTTGACTTTCACAAACACTGGTAAAATTGCTGACTGCCACAGCGAGAGCACAGGACTTGGTATCTGAGTGGTGAAGGCGATGAACTGCATGTGTGGATTATAACACCAACCTCTTCACACAACATCTGTTATTTCCTCTCTTACATGGCCCCACATGAAAATAGAATCCCGTCGCAATCCTAGTGCGACTAATACGATTCAGGTATTGAAGAATAGCTTCACCAAGGGCAACCTCAATGGTGGGATTTGAACCGACAGCTCAAAACACTTAATCAAGCACTTGAGACCACTCGGCCTGACAAAACATTTGTTAAATGTCTCGATGGGATCGACACATGTCCTTGCCATTGCTCTGCATAACTTTCATTGATTTCAATCTAGGGTTTACATACAGCAACTACAGTCTTTTAAGGTCATTTGCAACTTCCAAAAAACAGGATGAGGTGGCCGAGTGGTTAAGGCGATGGACTGCTAATCCATTGTGCTCTGCATGCATGGGTTTGAATCCCATCCTCATCGTGTAACAATTAAAATTCGGTGCTTTATTTTGGCACTGGAAGATTTTGACTTTCACAAACACTGGTAAAATTGCTGACTGCCACAGCGATAGCACAGGACTTGGTATCTGAGTGGTGAAGGCGATGAACTGCATATGTGGATTATAACACCAACCTCTTCACAAAACATTTGTTATTTCCTCTCTTACATGGCCCCACATGAATGTAGAGTCCCTGCACAATCCTAGTGCGACTAATACGATTCAGGTATTGAAGAATAGCTTCACCAAGGGCAACCTCAATGGTTGGATTTGAACCGACAGCTCAAAACACTTAATCAAGCACTTGAGACCACTCGGCCTGACAAAACATTTGTTAAATGTCTCGATGGGATCGACACATGTCCTTGCCATTGCTCTGCATAACTTTCATTGATTTCAATCTAGGGTTTACATACAGCAACTACAGTCTTTTAAGGTCATTTGCAACTTCCAAATAACAGGATGAGGTGGCCGAGTGGTTAAGGCGATGGACTGCTAATCCATTGTGCTCTGCATGCATGGGTTCGAATCCCATCCTCATCGTGTAACAATTAAAATTTGGTGCTTTATTTTGGCACTGGAAGATTTTGACTTTCACAAACACTGGTAAAATTGCTGACTGCCACAGCGATAGCACAGGACTTGGTATCTGAGTGGTGAAGGCGATGAACTGCATATGTGGATTATAACACCAACCTCTTCACAAAACATTTGTTATTTCCTCTCTTACATGGCCCCACATGAATGTAGAGTCCCTGCACAATCCTAGTGCGACTAATACGATTCAGGTATTGAAGAATAGCTTCACCAAGGGCAACCTCAATGGTTGGATTTGAACCGACACCTCAACACACTTAATCAAGCACTTGAGACCACTCGGCCTGACAAAACATTTGTTAAATGTCTCGTTGGGATCGACACATGGCCTTGCCATTGCTCTGCCTAACTTTCATTGATTTCAATCTAGGGTTTACATTACAGCAACTACAGTTTTTTAAGGTCATTTGCCACATTTAAATAACAGGATGAGGTGGATGAGTGGTTAAGGCGATGGACTGCTTATCCATTGTGCTCTACATGCATGGGATAGAATCTCATCGTGTAACAATTCAAATTCGGTGCTTTATTTTGGCACTGGAAGATTTTGACTTTCACAAACACTGGTAAAATTGCTGACTGCCACAGCGAGAGCACAGGACTTGGTATCTGAGTGGTGAAGGCGATGAACTGCATGTGTGGATTATAACACCAACCTCTTCACACATTTGTTATTTCCTCTCTTACATGGCCCCACATGAAAATAGAATCCCTGCGCAATCCTAGAGCGACTAATAAGATTCAGGTATTGAAGAATAACTTCACCAAGGGCAACCTCAATAGTGGGATTTGAACCGACACCTCAACACACTTAATCAAGCACTGGAGACCACTCGGCCTGACAAAACATTTGTTAAATGTCTCGATGGGATCGACACATGGCCTTGCCATTGCTCTGCCTAACTTTCATTGATTTCAATCTAGGGTTTACATTACAGCAACTACAGTTTTTTAAGGTCATTTGCCACATGTAAATAACAGGATGAGGTGGCCGAGTGGTTAAGGCGATGGACTGCTAATCCATTGTGCTCTGCATGCATGGGTTCGAATCCCATCCTCATCGTGTAACAATTAAAATTCGGTGCTTTATTTTGGCACTGGAAGATTTTGACTTTCACAAACACTGGTAAAATTGCTGACTGCCACAGCGATAGCACAGGACTTGGTATCTGAGTGGTGAAGGCGATGAACTGCATGTGTGGATTATAACACCAACCTCTTCACACAACATCTGTTATTTCCTCTCTTACATGGCCCCACATGAAAATAGAATCCCTGCGCAATCCTAGAGCGACTAATAAGATTCAGGTATTGAAGAATAACTTCACCAAGGGCAACCTCAATAGTGGGATTTGAACCGACACCTCAACACACTTAATCAAGCACTGGAGACCACTCGGCCTGACAAAACATTTGTTAAATGTCTCGTTGGGATCGACACATGGCCTTGCCATTGCTCTGCCTAACTTTCATTGATTTCAATCTAGGGTTTACATTACAGCAACTACAGTTTTTTAAGGTCATTTGCCACATTTAAATAACAGGATGAGCTGGATGAGTGGTTAAGGCGATGGACTGCTTATCCATTGTGCTCTACATGCATGGGTTAGAATCTCATCGTGTAACAATTAAAATTCGGTGCTTTATTTTGGCACTGGAAGATTTTGACTTTCACAAACACTGGTAAAATTGCTGACTGCCACAGCGAGAGCACAGGACTTGGTATCTGAGTGGTGAAGGCGATGAACTGCATGTGTGGATTATAACACCAACCTCTTCACAAAACATTTTTTATTTCCTCTCTTACATGGCCCCACATGAATATAGAATCCCGTCGCAATCCTAGTGCGTCTAATACGATTCAGGTATTGAAGAATAACTTCACCAAGGGCAACCTCAATAGTGGGATTTGAACCGACACCTCAACACACTTAATCAAGCACTGGAGACCACTCGGCCTGACAAAACATTTGTTAAATGTCTCGTTGGGATCGACACATGGCCTTGCCATTGCTCTGCATAACTTTCATTGATTTCAATCTAGGGTTTACATACAGCAACTACAGTCTTTTAAGGTCATTTGCAACTCCCAAAAAACAGGATAAGGTGGCCTAGTGGTTAAGGCGATGGACTGCTAATCCATTGTGCTCTGCATGCATGGGTTCGAATCCCATCCTCATCGTGCCATTGCTCTGCCTATCTTTCATTGATTTCAATCTAGGGTTTACATATAGCAACTACAGTTTTTTTAAGGTCATTTGCCACATGTAAATAACAGGATGAGGTGGCCGAGTGGTTAAGGCGATGGACTGCTAATCCATTGTGCTCTGCATGCATGGGTTCGAATCCCATCCTCATCGTGTAACAATTAAAATTCGGTGCTTTATTTTGGCACTGGAAGATTTTGACTTTCACAAACACTGGTAAAATTGCTGACTGCCACAGCGATAGCACAGGACTTGGTATCTGAGTGGTGAAGGCGATGAACTGCATGTGTGGATTATAACACCAACCTCTTCACACAACATCTGTTATTTCCTCTCTTACATGGCCCCACATGAAAATAGAATCCCTGCGCAATCCTAGAGCGACTAATAAGATTCAGGTATTGAAGAATAACTTCACCAAGGGCAACCTCAATAGTGGGATTTGAACCGACACCTCAACACACTTAATCAAGCACTTGAGACCACTCGGCCTGACAAAACATTTGTTAAATGTCTCGTTGGGATCGACACATGGCCCTGCCATTGCTCTGCCTATCTTTCATTGATTTCAATCTAGGGCTTACATATAGCAACTACAGTTTTTTTAAGGTCATTTGCCACATGTAAATAACAGGATGAGGTGGCCGAGTGGTTAAGGCGATGGACTGCTAATCCATTGTGCTCTGCATGCATGGGTTTGAATCCCATCCTCATCGTGTAACAATTAAAATTCGGTGCTTTATTTTGGCACTGGAAGATTTTGACTTTCACAAACACTGGTAAAATTGCTGACTGCCACAGCGATAGCACAGGACTTGGTATCTGAGTGGTGAAGGCGATGAACTGCATGTGTGGATTATAACACCAACCTCTTCACACAACATCTGTTATTTCCTCTCTTACATGGCCCCACATGAAAATAGAATCCCTGCGCAATCCTAGAGCGACTAATAAGATTCAGGTATTGAAGAATAACTTCACCAAGGGCAACCTCAATAGTGGGATTTGAACCGACACCTCAACACACTTAATCAAGCACTGGAGACCACTCGGCCTGACAAAACATTTGTTAAATGTCTCGTTGGGATCGACACATGGCCTTGCCATTGCTCTGCCTAACTTTCATTGATTTCAATCTAGGGTTTACATTACAGCAACTACAGTTTTTTAAGGTCATTTGCCACATTTAAATAACAGGATGAGGTGGATGAGTGGTTAAGGCGATGGACTGCTTATCCATTGTGCTCTACATGCATGGGTTAGAATCTCATCGTGTAACAATTAAAATTCGGTGCTTTATTTTGGCACTGGAAGATTTTGACTTTCACAAACACTGGTAAAATTGCTGACTGCCACAGCGAGAGCACAGGACTTGGTATCTGAGTGGTGAAGGCGATGAACTGCATGTGTGGATTATAACACCAACCTCTTCACAAAACATTTTTTATTTCCTCTCTTACATGGCCCCACATGAATATAGAATCCCGTCGCAATCCTAGTGCGTCTAATACGATTCAGGTATTGAAGAATAACTTCACCAAGGGCAACCTCAATAGTGTGATTTGAACCGACACCTCAACACACTTAATCAAGCACTGGAGACCACTCGGCCTGACAAAACATTTGTTAAATGTCTCGTTGGGATCGACACATGGCCTTGCCATTGCTCTGCCTAACTTTCATTGATTTCAATCTAGGGTTTACATTACAGCAACTACAGTTTTTTAAGGTCATTTGCCACATTTAAATAACAGGATGAGGTGGATGAGTGGTTAAGGCGATGGACTGCTTATCCATTGTGCTCTACATACATGGGTTAGAATCTCATCGTGTAACAATTAAAATTCGGTGCTTTATTTTGGCACTGGAAGATTTTGACTTTCACAAACACTGGTAAAATTGCTGACTGCCACAGCGATAGCACAGGACTTGGTATCTGAGTGGTGAAGGCGATGAACTGCATGTGTGGATTATAACACCAACCTCTTCACAAAACATTTGTTATTTCCTCTCTTACATGGCCCCACATGAATGTAGAGTCCCTGCACAATCCTAGTGCGACTAATACGATTCAGGTATTGAAGAATAGCTTCACCAAGGGCAACCTCAATGGTTGGATTTGAACCGACAGCTCAACACACTTAATCAAGCACTTGAGACCACTCGGCCTGACAAAACATTTGTTAAATGTCTCGTTGGGATCGACACATGGCCCTGCCATTGCTCTGCCTATCTTTCATTGATTTCAATCTAGGGTTTACATATAGCAACTACAGTTTTTTTAAGGTCATTTGCCACATGTAAATAACAGGATGAGGTGGCCGAGTGGTTAAGGCGATGGACTGCTAATCCATTGTGCTCTGCATGCATGGGTTCGAATCCCATCCTCATCGTGTAACAATTAAAATTCGGTGCTTTATTTTGGCACTGGAAGATTTTGACTTTCACAAACACTGGTAAAATTGCTCACTGCCACAGCGATAGCACAGGACTTGGTATCTGAGTGGTGAAGGCGATGAACTGCATGTGTGGATTATAACACCAACCTCTTCACACAACATCTGTTATTTCCTCTCTTACATGGCCCCACATGAAAATAGAATCCCTGCGCAATCCTAGAGCGACTAATAAGATTCAGGTATTGAAGAATAACTTCACCAAGGGCAACCTCAATAGTGGGATTTGAACCGACACCTCAACACACTTAATCAAGCACTGGAGACCACTCGGCCTGACAAAACATTTGTTAAATGTCTCGTTGGGATCGACACATGGCCTTGCCATTGCTCTGCCTAACTTTCATTGATTTCAATCTAGGGTTTACATTACAGCAACTACAGTTTTTTAAGGTCATTTGCCACATTTAAATAACAGGATGAGGTGGATGAGTGGTTAAGGCGATGGACTGATTATCCATTGTGCTCTACATGCATGGGTTAGAATCTCATCGTGTAACAATTAAAATTCGGTGCTTTATTTTGGCACTGGAAGATTTTGACTTTCACAAACACTGGTAAAATTGCTGACTGCCACAGCGATAGCACAGGACTTGGTATCTGAGTGGTGAAGGCGATGAACTGCATGTGTGGATTATAACACCAACCTCTTCACACAACATCTGTTATTTCCTCTCTTACATGGCCCCACATGAAAATAGAATCCCTGCGCAATCCTAGAGCGACTAATAAGATTCAGGTATTGAAGAATAACTTCACCAAGGGCAACCTCAATAGTGGGATTTGAACCGACACCTCAACACACTTAATCAAGCACTGGAGACCACTCGGCCTGACAAAACATTTGTTAAATGTCTCGTTGGGATCGACACATGGCCCTGCCATTGCTCTGCCTAACTTTCATTGATTTCAATCTAGGGTTTACATTACAGCAACTACAGTTTTTTAAGGTCATTTGCCACATTTAAATAACAGGATGAGGTGGATGAGTGGTTAAGGCGATGGACTGCTTATCCATTGTGCTCTACATGCATGGGTTAGAATCTCATCGTGTAACAATTAAAATTCGGTGCTTTATTTTGGCACTGGAAGATTTTGACTTTCACAAACACTGGTAAAATTGCTGACTGCCACAGCGAGAGCACAGGACTTGGTATCTGAGTGGTGAAGGCGATGAACTGCATGTGTGGATTATAACACCAACCTCTTCACAAAACATTTTTTATTTCCTCTCTTACATGGCCCCACATGAAAATAGAATCCCGTCGCAATCCTAGTGCGTCTAATACGATTCAGGTATTGAAGAATAGCTTCACCAAGGGCAACCTCAATGGTGGGATTTGAACCGACAGCTCAAAACACTTAATCAAGCACTTGAGACCACTCGGCCTGACAAAACATTTGTTAAATGTCTCGATGGGATCGACACATGTCCTTGCCATTGCTCTGCATAACTTTCATTGATTTCAATCTAGGGTTTACATACAGCAACTACAGTCTTTTAAGGTCATTTGCAACTCCCAAAAAACAGGATGAGGTGGCCGAGTGGTTAAGGCGATGGACTGCTAATCCATTGTGCTCTGCATGCATGGGTTCGAATCCCATCCTCATCGTGTAACAATTAAAATTTGGTGCTTTATTTTGGCACTGGAAGATTTTGACTTTCACAAACACTGGTAAAATTGCTGACTGCCACAGCGATAGCACAGGACTTGGTATCTGAGTGGTGAAGGCGATGAACTGCATGTGTGGATTATAACACCAACCTCTTCACAAAACATTTGTTATTTCCTCTCTTACATGGCCCCACATGAATGTAGAGTCCCTGCACAATCCTAGTGCGACTAATACGATTCAGGTATTGAAGAATAGCTTCACCAAGGGCAACCTCAATGGTTGGATTTGAACCGACAGCTCAACACACTTAATCAAGCACTTGAGACCACTCGGGCCTGACAAAACATTTGTTAAATGTCTCGTTGGGATCGACACATGGCCCTGCCATTGCTCTGCCTATCTTTCATTGATTTCAATCTAGGGTTTACATATAGCAACTACAGTTTTTTTAAGGTCATTTGCCACATGTAAGTAACAGGATGAGGTGGCCGAGTGGTTAAGGCGATGGACTGCTAATCCATTGTGCTCTGCATGCATGGGTTCGAATCCCATCCTCATCGTGTAACAATTAAAATTCGGTGCTTTATTTTGGCACTGGAAGATTTTGACTTTCACAAACACTGGTAAAATTGCTCACTGCCACAGCGATAGCACAGGACTTGGTATCTGAGTGGTGAAGGCGATGAACTGCATGTGTGGATTATAACACCAACCTCTTCACACAACATCTGTTATTTCCTCTCTTACATGGCCCCACATGAAAATAGAATCCCTGCGCAATCCTAGAGCGACTAATAAGATTCAGGTATTGAAGAATAACTTCACCAAGGGCAACCTCAATAGTGGGATTTGAACCGACACCTCAACACACTTAATCAAGCACTGGAGACCACTCGGCCTGACAAAACATTTGTTAAATGTCTCGTTGGGATCGACACATGGCCCTGCCATTGCTCTGCCTAACTTTCATTGATTTCAATCTAGGGTTTACATTACAGCAACTACATTTTTCCAAGATGGCGTAGCAGCAGGACGTGTTGTCGTGTTCCTTGTATATATCGTTTGTTTTCGTTTCGTTTTCGTTTTTTTCTTCACATATCTTTAAAACTTTTTGCTGAACCTCAACTTCTTCTAAATACTCTCCTGCAACCCGCCTCACCCAACGTAGCTTTTTTCCTAAAGTATTTATATTTACTTCGGATCTGGAACCCCTCAACTGAAGCTAGCCAACTAGCCAACTAACTACCAGCTTCAGCAAAACATTGCTAGCGGTCTTCAGCTAACCGGTCAGCTAACCGGTCATCAGCTAACCTTTAGCTCGGAAAGCTCTCGCCAGTTCGAACAACGCGACTCTAACCAGAGCATAACGGACCTATCTTTTATTTTATTTTTCACCCCCGGATTCCCATCGCAAACGGAACATTTTGAGCTCCTGGGCTACAATATCCAGACCCACGACCGGTCCATTGATGTCACCGCATGAAGAGGAATAAACAGACTCCCCCCATCGCGACGTCCCCAAAGGCTAACTCTCTAGCCCTTGCTATCTCCTTGCTTGCAAATTCGGCCTGCTAACTGCTAGCTTGTTTAGCCCGGTCCGCTAACTGCTACCGTGTTTAGCACCGTCTACTAACTGTTAGCTTGTTAGCACAGGCCTGCTAACCATCTGAATCGCCGCGTCCCAAACACTCACTGAACCCATATTTACTTTCTATCCCTTTTCGATTTTTAATTTGTTTATACCTTCCGGTAACCTGCCTCACCCAATGTGATACGGAACCGCTATTATCTTTACATTTTTAGAACACACTCAAGAACCTTCAGAAGCTAACCAGCTAACTGGCTACAAGCTATTTAGTCATTGTTAGTTTTCTAACCTGGATAACACTCGCCAGTCCAGCTTCCCTGCCCCATCCACCGCTGCCCCTTGGACACTGATCACTTGGCTACATAGCTGATGCAGGCTGGACTGTCCATTAATTCACGGTAATCCATTCTGCTTGTTTATGTTTTATCTGTCGGCCCCAGCCGCACTTAGGCTCTGTGTGTAGTTAATCCGACCCTCTCTGCCTAATCTATCGCCATTCTACCTGCTGTTGTTGTGCTAGCTGATTAGCTGTTGTTGTCTCACCTACTGTTTTAGCTAGCTCTCCAAATTCAACACCTGTGATTACTGTATGCCTTGCTGTATGTCTCTCTCAAATGTCAATATGCCTTGTATACTGTTGTGCAGGTTAGTTATCATTGTTTTAGTTTACAATGGAGCCCCTAGTTCCACTCTTTATACCCCTGATACCTCCTTTGTCCCACCCCCCACACATGCGGTGACCTCACCCATTACAACCAGCATGTCCAGAGATACAACCTCTCTCATCATCACCCAGTGCCTGGGCTTACCTCCGCTGTACCCGCACCCCACCATACCCCTGTTTGCGCATTATGCCCTGAATATATTCTACCATGCCCAGAAACCTGCTCCTCTTATTCTCTGTCCCCAACGCCCTAGGCGACCAGTTTTGATAGCCTTCAGCCGCACCCTCATACTACTCCTTCTCTGTTCCGCGGGTGATGTGGAGGTAAACCCAGGCCCTGCATGTCCCCAGGCACCCTCATTTGTTGACTTCTGTGATCGAAAAAGCCTTGGTTTCATGCATGTCAACATCAGAAGCCTCCTCCCTAAGTGTGTCTTACTCACTGCTCTAGCACACTCTGCTAACCCTGATGTCCTTGCCGTGTCTGAATCCTGGCTCAGGAAGGCCACCAAAAATTCTGAGATTTCCATACCCAACTATAACATCTTCCGTCAAGATAGAACTGCCAAAGGGGGAGGAGTTGCAGTCTACTGCAGAGATAGCCTGCAAAGTAATGTCATACTCTCCAGGTCCATACCCAAACAGTTCGAACTACTAATTTTGAAAATTACTCTCTCCAGAAATAAGTCTCTCACTGTTGCCGCCTGCTACCGACCCCCCTCAGCTCCCAGCTGTGCCCTGGACACCATTTGTGAATTGATCGCCCCCCATCTAGCTTCAGAGTTTGTTCTGTTAGGTGACCTAAACTGGGATATGCTTAACACCCCGGCAGTCCTACAATCTAAGCTAGATGCCCTCAATCTCACTCAAATCATCAAGGAACCCACCAGGTACAACCCTAACTCTGTAAACAAGGGCACCCTCATTGACGTCATCCTGACCAACTGGCCCTCCAAATACACCTCCGCTGTCTACAACCAGGATCTCAGCGATCACTGCCTCATTGCCTGTATCCGCTACGGAGCCGCAGTCAAACGACCACCCCTCATCACTGTCAAACGCTCCCTAAAACACTTCTGTGAGCAGGCCTTTCTAATCGACCTGGCCCGGGTATCCTGGAAGGACATTGACCTCATCCCGTCAGTTGAGGATGCCTGGTCTTTCTTTAAAAGTAACTTCCTCACCATTTTAGATAAGCATGCTCCGTTCAAAAAATGCAGAACTAAGAACAGATATAGCCCCTGGTTCACTCCAGACCTGACTGCCCTCGACCAGCACAAAAACATCCTGTGGCGGACTGCGCTAACATCGAATAGTCCCCGCGATATGCAACTGTTCAGGGAAGTCAGGAACCAATACACACAGTCAGTCAGGAAAGCTAAAGCCAACTTCTTCAGGCAGAAGTTTGCATCCTGTAGCTCCAACTCCAAAAAGTTCTGGGACACTGTGAAGTCCATGGAGAACAAGAGCACCTCCTCCCAGCTGCCCACTGCACTGAGACTAGGTAACATGGTCACCACCGATAAATCCATGATTATCGAAAACTTCAACAAGCATTTCTCAACGGCTGGCCATGCCTTCCGCCTGGCTACTCCAACCTCGGACAACAGCTCCCCCCCCCCCGCAGCTACTCGCCCAAGCCTCTCCAGGTTCTCCTTTACCCAAATCCAGATAGCAGATGTCCTGAAAGAGCTGCAAAACCTGGACCCGTACAAATCAGCTGGGCTGGACAATCTGGACCCTCTATTCCTGAAACTATCCGCCGCCATTGTCGCAACCCCTATTACCAGCCTGTTCAACCTCTCTTTCATATCGTCTGAGATCCCCAAGGATTGGAAAGCTGCCGCAGTCATCCCCCTCTTCAAAGGGGGCGACACCCTGGACCCAAACTGTTACAGACCTATATCCATCCTGCCCTGCCTATCTAAGGTCTTCGAAAGCCAAGTCAACAAACAGGTCACTGACCATCTTGAATCCCACCGTACCTTCTCCGCTGTGCAATCTGGTTTCCGAGCCGGTCACGGGTGTACCTCAGCCACGCTCAAGGTACTAAACGATATCATAACCGCCATCGATAAAAGACAGTACTGTGCAGCCGTCTTCATAGACCTTGCCAAGGCTTTCGACTCTGTCAATCACCGTATTCTTATCGGCAGACTCAGTAGCCTCGGTTTTTCGGATGACTGCCTTGCCTGGTTTACCAATTACTTTGCAGACAGAGTTCAGTGTGTCAAATCGGAGGGCATGCTGTCCGGTCCTCTGGCAGTCTCTATGGGGGTGCCACAGGGTTCAATTCTCGGGCCGACTCTTTTCTCTGTATATATCAATGATGTTTCTCATGCTGCGGGCGATTCCCTGATCCACCTCTACGCAGACGACACCATTCTATATACTTCCGGCCCGTCCTTGGACACTGTGCTATCTAACCTTCAAACGAGCTTCAATGCCATACAGCACTCCTTCCGTGGCCTCCAACTGCTCTTAAACGCTAGTAAAACCAAATGCATGCTTTTCAACCGTTCGCTGCCTGCACCCGCACGCCTGACCAGCATCACCACCCTGGATGGTTCCGACCTTGAATATGTGGACATCTATAAGTACCTAGGTGTCTGGCTAGACTCTAAACTCTCCTTCCAGACCCATATCAAACATCTCCAATCGAAAATCAAATCAAGAGTCGGCTTTCTATTCCGCAACAAAGCCTCCTTCACTCACGCCGCCAAACTTACCCTAGTAAAACTGACTATCCTACCGATCCTCGACTTCGGCGACGTCATCTACAAAATTGCTTCCAACACTCTACTCAGCAAACTGGATGCAGTTTATCACAGTGCCATCCGTTTTGTCACTAAAGCACCTTATACCACCCACCACTGCGACTTGTATGCTCTAGTCGGCTGGCCCTCGCTACATATTCGTCGCCAGACCCACTGGCTCCAGGTCATCTACAAGTCCATGCTAGGTAAAGCTCCGCCTTATCTCAGTTCACTGGTTACGATGGCAACACCCATCCGTAGCACGCGCTCCAGCAGGTGTATCTCACTGATCATCCCTAAAGCCAACACCTCATTTGGCCGCCTTTCGTTCCAGTTCTCTGCTGCCTGTGACTGGAACGAATTGCAAAAATCGCTGAAGTTGGAGACTTTTATCTCCCTCACCAACTTCAAACATCTGCTATCCGAGCAGCTAACCGATCGCTGCAGCTGTACATAGTCTATTGGTAAATAGCCCACCCATTTTCACCTACCTCATCCCCATACTGTTTTTATTTATTTATTTTTATTTTTCTGCTCTTTTGCACACCAATCTCTACCTGTACATAACCATCTGATCATTTATCACTCCAGTGTTAACCTGCATAATTGTAATTATTTGCCTACCTTCTCATGCCTTTTGCACACAATGTATATATAGACTCCCCTTTTTTCTACTGTGTTATTGACTTGTTAATTGTTTACTCCATGTGTAACTCTGTGTTGTCTGTTCACACTGCTATGCCTTATCTTGGCCAGGTCGCAGTTGCAAATGAGAACTTGTTCTCAACTAGCCTACCTGGTTAAATAAAGGTGAAATAAAATAAAATAAAATAAAAAAAGGTCATTTGCCACATTTAAATAACAGGATGAGGTGGATGAGTGGTTAAGGCGATGGACTGATTATCCATTGTGCTCTACATGCATGGGTTAGAATCTCATCGTGTAACAATTAAAATTCGGTGCTTTATTTTGGCACTGGAAGATTTTGACTTTCACAAACACTGGTAAAATTGCTGACTGCCACAGCGATAGCACAGGACTTGGTATCTGAGTGGTGAAGGCGATGAACTGCATGTGTGGATTATAACACCAACCTCTTCACACAACATCTGTTATTTCCTCTCTTACATGGCCCCACATGAAAATAGAATCCCTGCGCAATCCTAGAGCGACTAATAAGATTCAGGTATTGAAGAATAACTTCACCAAGGGCAACCTCAATAGTGGGATTTGAACCGACACCTCAACACACTTAATCAAGCACTGGAGACCACTCGGCCTGACAAAACATTTGTTAAATGTCTCGTTGGGATCGACACATGGCCCTGCCATTGCTCTGCCTAACTTTCATTGATTTCAATCTAGGGTTTACATTACAGCAACTACAGTTTTTTAAGGTCATTTGCCACATTTAAATAACAGGATGAGGTGGCCGAGTGGTTAAGGCGATGGACTGCTAATCCATTGTGCTCTGCATGCATGGGTTCGAATCCCATCCTCATCGTGTAACAATTAAAATTCGGTGCTTTATTTTGGCACTGGAAGATTTTGACTTTCACAAACACTGGTAAAATTGCTGACTGCCACAGCGATAGCACAGGACTTGGTATCTGAGTGGTGAAGGCGATGGACTGCATGTGTGGATTATAACACCAACCTCTTCACAAAACATTTGTTATTTCCTCTCTTACATGGCCCCACATGAATGTAGAGTCTCTGCACAATCCTAGTGCGACTAATACGATTCAGGTATTGAAGAATAGCTTCACCAAGGGCAACCTCAATGGTTGGATTTGAACCGACAGCTCAACACACTTAATCAAGCACTTGAGACCACTCGGCCTGACAAAACATTTGTTAAATGTCTCGTTGGGATCGACACATGGCCCTGCCATTGCTCTGCCTATCTTTCATTGATTTCAATCTAGGGTTTACATATAGCAACTACAGTTTTTTTAAGGTCATTTGCCACATGTAAATAACAGGATGAGGTGGCCGAGTGGTTAAGGCGATGAACTGCTAATCCATTGTGCTCTGCATGCATGGGTTCGAATCCCATCCTCATCGTGTAACAATTAAAATTTGGTGCTTTATTTTGGCACTGGAAGATTTTGACTTTCACAAACACTGGTAAAATTGCTCACTGCCACAGCGATAGCACAGGACTTGGTATCTGAGTGGTGAAGGCGATGAACTACATGTGTGGATTATAACACCAACCTCTTCACACAACATCTGTTATTTCCTCTCTTACATGGCCCCACATGAAAATAGAATCCCTGCGCAATCCTAGAGCGACTAATAAGATTCAGGTATTGAAGAATAACTTCACCAAGGGCAACCTCAATAGTGGGATTTGAACCGACACCTCAACACACTTAATCAAGCACTGGAGACCACTCGGCCTGACAAAACATTTGTTAAATGTCTCGTTGGGATCGACACATGGCCTTGCCATTGCTCTGCCTAACTTTCATTGATTTCAATCTAGGGTTTACATTACAGCAACTACAGTTTTTTAAGGTCATTTGCCACATTTAAATAACAGGATGAGGTGGATGAGTGGTTAAGGCGATGGACTGCTTATCCATTGTGCTCTACATGCATGGGTTAGAATCTCATCGTGTAACAATTAAAATTCGGTGCTTTATTTTGGCACTGGAAGATTTTGACTTTCACAAACACTGGTAAAATTGCTGACTGCCACAGCGAGAGCACAGGACTTGGTATCTGAGTGGTGAAGGCGATGAACTGCATGTGTGGATTATAACACCAACCTCTTCACACAACATCTGTTATTTCCTCTCTTACATGGCCCCACATGAAAATAGAATCCCGTCGCAATCCTAGTGCGTCTGATACGATTCAGGTATTGAAGAATAACTTCACCAAGGGAAACCTCAATAGTGGGATTTGAACCGACACCTCAACACACTTAATCAAGCACTGGAGACCACTCGGCCTGACAAAACATTTGTTAAATGTCTCGTTGGGATCGACACATGGCCTTGCCATTGCTCTGCCTAACTTTCATTGATTTCAATCTAGGGTTTACATTACAGCAACTACAGTTTTTTAAGGTCATTTGCCACATTTAAATAACAGGATGAGGTGGCCGAGTGGTTAAGGCGATGGACTGCTAATCCATTGTGCTCTGCATGCATGGGTTCGAATCCCATCCTCATCGTGTAACAATTAAAATTCGGTGCTTTATTTTGGCACTGGAAGATTTTGACTTTCACAAACACTGGTAAAATTGCTGACTGCCACAGCGATAGCACAGGACTTGGTATCTGAGTGGTGAAGGCGATGAACTGCATGTGTGGATTATAACACCAACCTCTTCACAAAACATTTTTTATTTCCTCTCTTACATGGCCCCACATGAATGTAGAGTCCCTGCACAATCCTAGTGCGACTAATACGATTCAGGTATTGAAGAATAGCTTCACCAAGGGCAACCTCAATGGTTGGATTTGAACCGACACCTCAACACACTTAATCAAGCACTGGAGACCACTCGGCCTGACAAAACATTTGTTAAATGTCTCGTTGGGATCGACACATGGCCTTGCCATTGCTCTGCCTAACTTTCATTGATTTCAATCTAGGGTTTACATTACAGCAACTACAGTTTTTTAAGGTCATTTGCCACATGTAAATAACAGGATGAGGTGGCCGAGTGGTTAAGGCGATGGACTGCTTATCCATTGTGCTCTACATGCATGGGTTAGAATCTCATCGTGTAACAATTAAAATTCGGTGCTTTATTTTGGCACTGGAAGAATTTGACTTTCACAAACACTGGTAAAATTGCTGACTGCCACAGCGAGAGCACAGGACTTGGTATCTGAGTGGTGAAGGCGATGAACTGCATGTGTGGATTATAACACCAACCTCTTCACACAACATCTGTTATTTCCTCTCTTACATGGCCCCACATGAAAATAGAATCCCTGCGCAATCCTAGAGCGACTAATAAGATTCAGGTATTGAAGAATAACTTCACCAAGGGCAACCTCAATAGTGGGATTTGAACCGACACCTCAACACACTTAATCAAGCACTGGAGACCACTCGGCCTGACAAAACATTTGTTAAATGTCTCGTTGGGATCGACACATGGCCCTGCCATTGCTCTGCCTAACTTTCATTGATTTCAATCTAGGGTTTACATTACAGCAACTACAGTTTTTTAAGGTCATTTGCCACATTTAAATAACAGGATGAGGTGGATGAGTGGTTAAGGCGATGGACTGCTTATCCATTGTGCTCTACATGCATGGGTTAGAATCTCATCGTGTAACAATTAAAATTCGGTGCTTTATTTTGGCACTGGAAGATTTTGACTTTCACAAACACTGGTAAAATTGCTGACTGCCACAGCGAGAGCACAGGACTTGGTATCTGAGTGGTGAAGGCGATGAACTGCATGTGTGGATTATAACACCAACCTCTTCACAAAACATTTTTTATTTCCTCTCTTACATGGCCCCACATGAATATAGAATCCCGTCGCAATCCTAGTGCGTCTAATACGATTCAGGTATTGAAGAATAGCTTCACCAAGGGCAACCTCAATGGTGGGATTTGAACCGACAGCTCAAAACACTTAATCAAGCACTTGAGACCACTCGGCCTGACAAAACATTTGTTAAATGTCTCGATGGGATCGACACATGTCCTTGCCATTGCTCTGCATAACTTTCATTGATTTCAATCTAGGGTTTACATACAGCAACTACAGTTTTTTTAAGGTCATTTGCAACTCCCAAAAAACAGGATGAGGTGGCCGAGTGGTTAAGGCGATGGACTGCTAATCCATTGTGCTCTGCATGCATGGGTTCGAATCCCATCCTCATCGTGTAACAATTAAAATTCGGTGCTTTATTTTGGCACTGGAAGATTTTGACTTTCACAAACACTGGTAAAATTGCTGACTGCCACAGCGATAGCACAGGACTTGGTATCTGAGTGGTGAAGGCGATGAACTGCATGTGTGGATTATAACACCAACCTCTTCACAAAACATTTTTTATTTCCTCTCTTACATGGCCCCACATGAATATAGAATCCCGTCGCAATCCTAGTGCGTCTAATACGATTCAGGTATTGAAGAATAGCTTCACCAAGGGCAACCTCAATGGTGGGATTTGAACCGACAGCTCAAAACACTTAATCAAGCACTTGAGACCACTCGGCCTGACAAAACATTTGTTAAATGTCTCGATGGGATCGACACATGTCCTTGCCATTGCTCTGCATAACTTTCATTGATTTCAATCTAGGGTTTACATACAGCAACTACAGTCTTTTAAGGTCATTTGCAACTCCCAAAAAACAGGATGAGGTGGCCGAGTGGTTAAGGCGATGGACTGCTAATCCATTGTGCTCTGCATGCATGGGTTCGAATCCCATCCTCATCGTGTAACAATTAAAATTTGGTGCTTTATTTTGGCACTGGAAGATTTTGACTTTCACAAACACTGGTAAAATTGCTGACTGCCACAGCGATAGCACAGGACTTGGTATCTGAGTGGTGAAGGCGATGAACTGCATGTGTGGATTATAACACCAACCTCTTCACAAAACATTTGTTATTTCCTCTCTTACATGGCCCCACATGAATGTAGAGTCCCTGCACAATCCTAGTGCGACTAATACGATTCAGGTATTGAAGAATAGCTTCACCAAGGGCAACCTCAATGGTTGGATTTGAACCGACAGCTCAACACACTTAATCAAGCACTTGAGACCACTCGGCCTGACAAAACATTTGTTAAATGTCTCGTTGGGATCGACACATGGCCCTGCCATTGCTCTGCCTATCTTTCATTGATTTCAATCTAGGGTTTACATATAGCAACTACAGTTTTTTAAGGTCATTTGCCACATGTACATAACAGGATGAGGTGGCCGAGTGGTTAAGGCGATGGACTGCTAATCCATTGTGCTCTGCATGCATGGGTTCGAATCCCATCCTCATCGTGTAACAATTAAAATTCGGTGCTTTATTTTGGCACTGGAAGATTTTGACTTTCACAAACACTGGTAAAATTGCTGACTGCCACAGCGAGAGCACAGGACTTGGTATCTGAGTGGTGAAGGCGATGAACTGCATGTGTGGATTATAACACCAACCTCTTCACAAAACATTTGTTATTTCCTCTCTTACATGGCCCCACATGAATATAGAATCCCGTCGCAATCCTAGTGCGACTAATACGATTCAGGTATTGAAGAATAGCTTCACCAAGGGCAACCTCAATGGTGGGATTTGAACCGACAGCTCAAAACACTTAATCAAGCACTTGAGACCACTCGGCCTGACAAAACATTTGTTAAATGTCTCGATGGGATCGACACATGTCCTTGCCATTGCTCTGCATAACTTTCATTGATTTCAATCTAGGGTTTACATACAGCAACTACAGTCTTTTAAGGTCATTTGCAACTCCCAAAAAACAGGATAAGGTGGCCGAGTGGTTAAGGCGATGGACTGCTAATCCATTGTGCTCTGCATGCATGGGTTCGAATCCCATCCTCATCGTGTAACAATTAAAATTCGGTGCTTTATTTTGGCACTGGAAGATTTTGACTTTCACAAACACTGGTAAAATTGCTGACTGCCACAGCGAGAGCACAGGACTTGGTATCTGAGTGGTGAAGGCGATGAACTGCATGTGTGGATTATAACACCAACCTCTTCACAAAACATTTGTTATTTCCTCTCTTACATGGCCCCACATGAATATAGAATCCCGTCGCAATCCTAGTGCGACTAATACGATTCAGGTATTGAAGAATAGCTTCACCAAGGGCAACCTCAATGGTGGGATTTGAACCGACAGCTCAAAACACTTAATCAAGCACTTGAGACCACTCGGCCTGACGAAACATTTGTTAAATGTCTCGATGGGATCGACACATGTCCTTGCCATTGCTCTGCATAACTTTCATTGATTTCAATCTAGGGTTTACATACAGCAACTACAGTCTTTTAAGGTCATTTGCAACTCCCAAAAAACAGGATAAGGTGGCCGAGTGGTTAAGGCGATGGACTGCTAATCCATTGTGCTCAGGTATTGAAGAATAACTTCACCAAGGGCAACCTCAATAGTGGGATTTGAACCGACACCTCAACACACTTAATCAAGCACTGGAGACCACTCGGCCTGACAAAACATTTGTTAAATGTCTCGTTGGGATCGACACATGGCCTTGCCATTGCTCTGCCTAACTTTCATTGATTTCAATCTAGGGTTTACATTACAGCAACTACAGTTTTTTAAGGTCATTTGCCACATTTAAATAACAGGATGAGGTGGATGAGTGGTTAAGGCGATGGACTGCTTATCCATTGTGCTCTACATACAAACACTGGTAAAATTGCTGACTGCCACTGCGAGAGCACAGGACTTGGTATCTGAGTGGTGAAGGCGATGAACTGCATGTGTGGATTATAACACCAACCTCTTCACAAAACATTTTTTATTTCCTCTCTTACATGGCCCCACATGAATATAGAATCCCGTCGCAATCCTAGTGCGTCTAATACGATTCAGGTATTGAAGAATAACTTCACCAAGGGCAACCTCAATAGTGGGATTTGAACCGACACCTCAACACACTTAATCAAGCACTGGAGACCACTCGGCCTGACAAAACATTTGTTAAATGTCTCGTTGGGATCGACACATGGCCTTGCCATTGCTCTGCCTAACTTTCATTGATTTCAATCTAGGGTTTACATTACAGCAACTACAGTTTTTTAAGGTCATTTGCCACATTTAAATAACAGGATGAGGTGGATGAGTGGTTAAGGCGATGGACTGCTTATCCATTGTGCTCTACATGCATGGGTTAGAATCTCATCGTGTAACAATTAAAATTCGGTGCTTTATTTTGGCACTGGAAGATTTTGACTTTCACAAACACTGGTAAAATTGCTGACTGCCACAGCGAGAGCACAGGACTTGGTATCTGAGTGGTGAAGGCGATGAACTGCATGTGTGGATTATAACACCAACCTCTTCACAAAACATTTTTTATTTCCTCTCTTACATGGCCCCACATGAATATAGAATCCCGTCGCAATCCTAGTGCGTCTAATACGATTCAGGTATTGAAGAATAGCTTCACCAAGGGCAACCTCAATGGTGGGATTTGAACCGACAGCTCAAAACACTTAATCAAGCACTTGAGACCACTCGGCCTGACAAAACATTTGTTAAATGTCTCGATGGGATCGACACATGTCCTTGCCATTGCTCTGCATAACTTTCATTGATTTCAATCTAGGGTTTACATACAGCAACTACAGTCTTTTAAGGTCATTTGCAACTCCCAAAAAACAGGATGAGGTGGCCGAGTGGTTAAGGCGATGGACTGCTAATCCATTGTGCTCTGCATGCATGGGTTCGAATCCCATCCTCATCGTGTAACAATTAAAATTTGGTGCTTTATTTTGGCACTGGAAGATTTTGACTTTCACAAACACTGGTAAAATTGCTGACTGCCACAGCGATAGCACAGGACTTGGTATCTGAGTGGTGAAGGCGATGAACTGCATGTGTGGATTATAACACCAACCTCTTCACAAAACATTTGTTATTTCCTCTCTTACATGGCCCCACATGAATGTAGAGTCCCTGCACAATCCTAGTGCGACTAATACGATTCAGGTATTGAAGAATAGCTTCACCAAGGGCAACCTCAATGGTTGGATTTGAACCGACATCTCAACACACTTAATCAAGCACTTGAGACCACTCGGCCTGACAAAACATTTGTTAAATGTCTCGATGGGATCGACACATGTCCTTGCCATTGCTCTGCATAACTTTCATTGATTTCAATCTAGGGTTTACATACAGCAACTACAGTTTTTTAAGGTCATTTGCCACATGTACATAACAGGATGAGGTGGCCGAGTGGTTAAGGCGATGGACTGCTAATCCATTGTGCTCTGCATGCATGGGTTCGAATCCCATCCTCATCGTGTAACAATTAAAATTCGGTGCTTTATTTTGGCACTGGAAGATTTTGACTTTCACAAACACTGGTAAAATTGCTGACTGCCACAGCGAGAGCACAGGACTTGGTATCTGAGTGGTGAAGGCGATGAACTGCATGTGTGGATTATAACACCAACCTCTTCACAAAACATTTGTTATTTCCTCTCTTACATGGCCCCACATGAATATAGAATCCCGTCGCAATCCTAGTGCGACTAATACGATTCAGGTATTGAAGAATAGCTTCACCAAGGGCAACCTCAATGGTGGGATTTGAACCGACAGCTCAAAACACTTAATCAAGCACTTGAGACCACTCGGCCTGACAAAACATTTGTTAAATGTCTCGATGGGATCGACACATGTCCTTGCCATTGCTCTGCATAACTTTCATTGATTTCAATCTAGGGTTTACATACAGCAACTACAGTCTTTTAAGGTCATTTGCAACTCCCAAAAAACAGGATAAGGTGGCCGAGTGGTTAAGGCGATGGACTGCTAATCCATTGTGCTCAGGTATTGAAGAATAACTTCACCAAGTGCAACCTCAATAGTGGGATTGGAACCGACACCTCAACACACTTAATCAAGCACTGGAGACCACTCGGCCTGACAAAACATTTGTTAAATGTCTCGTTGGGATCGACACATGGCCTTGCCATTGCTCTGCCTAACTTTCATTGATTTCAATCTAGGGTTTACATTACAGCAACTACAGTTTTTTAAGGTCATTTGCCACATTTAAATAACAGGATGAGGTGGATGAGTGGTTAAGGCGATGGACTGCTTATCCATTGTGCTCTACATACAAACACTGGTAAAATTGCTGACTGCCACTGCGAGAGCACAGGACTTGGTATCTGAGTGGTGAAGGCGATGAACTGCATGTGTGGATTATAACACCAACCTCTTCACAAAACATTTTTTATTTCCTCTCTTACATGGCCCCACATGAATATAGAATCCCGTCGCAATCCTAGTGCGTCTAATACGATTCAGGTATTGAAGAATAACTTCACCAAGGGCAACCTCAATAGTGGGATTTGAACCGACACCTCAACACACTTAATCAAGCACTGGAGACCACTCGGCCTGACAAAACATTTGTTAAATGTCTCGTTGGGATCGACATATGGCCTTGCCATTGCTCTGCCTAACTTTCATTGATTTCAATCTAGGGTTTACATTACAGCAACTACAGTTTTTTAAGGTCATTTGCCACATTTAAATAACAGGATGAGGTGGATGAGTGGTTAAGGCGATGGACTGCTTATCCATTGTGCTCTACATGCATGGGTTAGAATCTCATCGTGTAACAATTAAAATTCGGTGCTTTATTTTGGCACTGGAAGATTTTGACTTTCACAAACACTGGTAAAATTGCTGACTGCCACAGCGAGAGCACAGGACTTGGTATCTGAGTGGTGAAGGCGATGAACTGCATGTGTGGATTATAACACCAACCTCTTCACAAAACATTTTTTATTTCCTCTCTTACATGGCCCCACATGAATATAGAATCCCGTCGCAATCCTAGTGCGTCTAATACGATTCAGGTATTGAAGAATAGCTTCACCAAGGGCAACCTCAATGGTGGGATTTGAACCGACAGCTCAAAACACTTAATCAAGCACTTGAGACCACTCGGCCTGACAAAACATTTGTTAAATGTCTCGATGGGATCGACACATGTCCTTGCCATTGCTCTGCATAACTTTCATTGATTTCAATCTAGGGTTTACATACAGCAACTACAGTCTTTTAAGGTCATTTGCAACTCCCAAAAAACAGGATGAGGTGGCCGAGTGGTTAAGGCGATGGACTGCTAATCCATTGTGCTCTGCATGCATGGGTTCGAATCCCATCCTCATCGTGTAACAATTAAAATTCGCTGCTTTATTTTGGCACTGGAAGATTTTGACTTTCACAAACACTGGTAAAATTGCTCACTGCCACAGCGATAGCACAGGACTTGGTATCTGAGTGGTGAAGGCGATGAACTGCATGTGTGGATTATAACACCAACCTCTTCACAAAACATTTTTTATTTCCTCTCTTACATGGCCCCACATGAATATAGAATCCCGTCGCAATCCTAGTGCGTCTAATACGATTCAGGTATTGAAGAATAACTTCACCAAGGGCAACCTCAATAGTGGGATTTGAACCGACACCTCAACACACTTAATCAAGCACTGGAGACCACTCGGCCTGACAAAACATTTGTTAAATGTCTCGTTGGGATCGACACATGGCCTTGCCATTGCTCTGCCTAACTTTCATTGATTTCAATCTAGGGTTTACATTACAGCAACTACAGTTTTTTAAGGTCATTTGCCACATTTAAATAACAGGATGAGGTGGATGAGTGGTTAAGGCGATGGACTGCTTATCCATTGTGCTCTACATGCATGGGTTAGAATCTCATCGTGTAACAATTAAAATTCGGTGCTTTATTTTGGCACTGGAAGATTTTGACTTTCACAAACACTGGTAAAATTGCTGACTGCCACAGCGAGAGCACAGGACTTGGTATCTGAGTGGTGAAGGCGATGAACTGCATGTGTGGATTATAACACCAACCTCTTCACAAAACATTTTTTATTTCCTCTCTTACATGGCCCCACATGAATATAGAATCCCGTCGCAATCCTAGTGCGTCTAATACGATTCAGGTATTGAAGAATAGCTTCACCAAGGGCAACCTCAATGGTGGGATTTGAACCGACAGCTCAAAACACTTAATCAAACACTTGAGACCACTCGGCCTGACAAAACATTTGTTAAATGTCTCATTGATTTCAATCTAGGGTTTACATACAGCAACTACAGTCTTTTAAGGTCATTTGCAACTTCTAAAAAACAGGATGAGGTGGCTGAGTGGTTAAGGCGATGGACTGCTAATCCATTGTGCTCTGCATGCATGGGTTCGAATCCCATCCTCATCGTGTAACAATTAAAATTCGGTGCTTTATTTTGGCACTGGAAGATTTTGACTTTCACAAACACTGGTAAAATTGCTGACTGCCACAGCGATAGCACAGGACTTGGTATCTGAGTGGTGAAGGCGATGAACTGCATGTGTGGATTATACCACCAACCTCTTCACAAAACATTTGTTATTTCCTCTCTTACATGGCCCCACATGAATGTAGAGTCCCTGCACAATCCTAGTGCGACTAATACGATTCAGGTATTGAAGAATAGCTTCACCAAGGGCAACCTCAATGATGGGATTTGAACCGACAGCTCAAAACACTTAATCAAGCACTTGAGACCACTCGGCCTGACAAAACATTTGTTAAATGTCTCGTTGGGATCGACACATGGCCTTGCCATTGCTCTGCCTAACTTTCATTGATTTCAATCTAGGGTTTACATATAGCAACTACAGTTTTTTAAGGTATTTTGCAACTCTCAAAACAAAGGATGAGGTGGCCGAGTAGTTAAGGCGATGGACTAATAATCCATTGTGCTCTGCATGCATGGGTTCGAATCCTATCCTCATCGTGTAGCAATTAAAATTCTGTGCTTTATTTTGGCACTGGAAGATTTTGACTTTCACAAACACTGGTAAAATTGCTGACTGCCACAGCGATAGCACAGGACTTGGTATCTGAGTGGTGAAGGCGATGAACTGCATGTGTGGATTATAACACCAACCTCTTCACACAACATTTGTTATTTCCTCTCTTACATGGCCCCACATGAAAATAGAATCCCTGCGCAATCCTAGAGCGACTAATAAGATTCAGGTATTGAAGAATAACTTCACCAAGGGCAACCTCAATAGTGGGATTTGAACCGACACCTCAACACACTTAATCAAGCACTGGAGACCACTCGGCCTGACAAAACATTTGTTAAATGTCTCGATGGGATAGACACATGGCCTTGCCATTGCTCTGCATAACTTTCATTGATTTCAATCTAGGGTTTACATACAGCAACTACAGTCTTTTAAGGTCATTTGCAACTTCTAAAAAACAGGATGAGGTGGCCGAGTGGTTAAGGCGATGGACTGCTAATCCATTGTGCTCTGCATGCATGGGTTCGAATCCCATCCTCATCGTGTAACAATTAAAATTCAGTGCTTTATTTTGGCACTGGAAGATTTTGACTTTCACAAACACTGGTAAAATTGCTGACTGCCACAGCGAGAGCACAGGACTTGGTATCTGAGTGGTGAAGGCGATGAACTGCATGTGTGGATTATAACACCAACCTCTTCACAAAACATTTTTTATTTCCTCTCTTACATGGCCCCACATGAATATAGAATCCCGTCGCAATCCTAGTGCGTCTAATACGATTCAGGTATTGAAGAATAGCTTCACCAAGGGCAACCTCAATGGTGGGATTTGAACCGACAGCTCAAAACACTTAATCAAGCACTTGAGACCACTCGGCCTGACAAAACATTTGTTAAATGTCTCATTGATTTCAATCTAGGGTTTACATACAGCAACTACAGTCTTTTAAGGTCATTTGCAACTTCTAAAAAACAGGATGAGGTGGCTGAGTGGTTAAGGCGATGGACTGCTAATCCATTGTGCTCTGCATGCATGGGTTCGAATCCCATCCTCATCGTGTAACAATTAAAATTCGGTGCTTTATTTTGGCACTGGAAGATTTTGACTTTCACAAACACTGGTAAAATTGCTGACTGCCACAGCGATAGCACAGGACTTGGTATCTGAGTGGTGAAGGCGATGAACTGCATGTGTGGATTATAACACCAACCTCTTCACAAAACATTTGTTATTTCCTCTCTTACATGGCCCCACATGAATGTAGAGTCCCTGCACAATCCTAGTGCGACTAATACGATTCAGGTATTGAAGAATAGCTTCACCAAGGGCAACCTCAATGGTGGGATTTGAACCGACAGCTCAAAACACTTAATCAAGCACTTGAGACCACTCGGCCTGACAAAACATTTGTTAAATGTCTCGTTGGGATCGACACATGGCCTTGCCATTGCTCTGCCTAACTTTCATTGATTTCAATCTAGGGTTTACATACAGCAACTACAGTCTTTTAAGGTCATTTGCAACTTCTAAAAAACAGGATGAGGTAGCCGAGTGGTTAAGGCGATGGACTGCTAATCCATTGTGCTCTGCATGCATGGGTTCGAATCCCATCCTCATCGTGTAACAATTAAAATTCAGTGCTTTATTTTGGCACTGGAAGATTTTGACTTTCACAAACACTGGTATAATTGCTGACTGCCACAGCGAGAGCACAGGACTTGGTATCTGAGTGGTGAAGGCGATGAACTGCATGTGTGGATTATAACACCAACCTCTTCACAAAACATTTGTTATTTCCTCTCTTACATGGCCCCACATGAATGTAGAGTCCCTGCACAATCCTAGTGCGACTAATACGATTCAGGTATTGAAGAATAGCTTCACCAAGGGCAACCTCAATGGTTGGATTTGAACCGACACCTCAACACCCTTAATCAAGCACTTGAGACCACTCGGCCTGACAAAACATTTGTTAAATGTCTCGTTGGGATCGACACATGGCCTTGCCATTGCTCTGCCTAACTTTCATTGATTTCAATCTAGGGTTTACATTACAGCAACTACAGTTTTTTAAGGTCATTTGCCACATGTAAATAACAGGATGAGGTGGATGAGTGGTTAAGGCAATGGACTGCTTATCCATTGTGCTCTACATGCATGGGTTAGAATCTCATCGTGTAACAATTAAAATTCGGTGCTTTATTTTGGCACTGGAAGATTTTGACTTTCACAAACACTGGTAAAATTGCTGACTGCCACAGCGAGAGCACAGGACTTGGTATCTGAGTGGTGAAGGCGATGAACTGCATGTGTGGATTATAACACCAACCTCTTCACAAAACATTTGTTATTTCCTCTCTTACATGGCCCCACATGAATATAGAATCCCGTCGCAATCCTAGTGCGACTAATACGATTCAGGTATTGAAGAATAGCTTCACCAAGGGCAACCTCAATGGTGGGATTTGAACCGACAGCTCAAAACACTTAATCAAGCACTTGAGACCACTCGGCCTGACAAAACATTTGTTAAATGTCTCGATGGGATCGACACATGTCCTTGCCATTGCTCTGCATAACTTTCATTGATTTCAATCTAGTGTTTACATACAGCAACTACAGTCTTTTAAGGTCATTTGCAACTCCCAAAAAACAGGATGAGGTGGCCGAGTGGTTAAGGCGATGGACTGCTAATCCATTGTGCTCTGCATGCATGGGTTCGAATCCCATCTTCATCGTGTAACAATTAAAACTCTGTGCTTTATTTTGGCACTGGAAGATTTTGACTTTCACAAACACTGGTAAAATTGCTGACTGCCACAGCGATAGCACAGGACTTGGTATCTGAGTGGTGAAGGCGATGAACTGCATGTGTGGATTATAACACCAACCTCTTCACAAAACATTTGTTATTTCCTCTCTTACATGGCCCCACATGAATGTAGAGTCCCTGCACAATCCTAGTGCGACTAATACGATTCAGGTATTGAAGAATAGCTTCACCAAGGGCAACCTCAATGGTTGGATTTGAACCGACAGCTCAACACACTTAATCAAGCACTTGAGACCACTCGGCCTGACAAAACATTTGTTAAATGTCTCGATGGGATCAACACATGGCCTTGCCATTGCTCTGCCTAACTTTCATTGATTTCAATCTAGGGTTTACATTACAGCAACTACAGTTTTTTAAGGTCATTTGCCACATTTAAATAACAGGATGAGGTGGATGAGTGGTTAAGGCGATGGACTGCTTATCCATTGTGCTCTACATACAAACACTGGTAAAATTGCTGACTGCCACTGCGAGAGCACAGGACTTGGTATCTGAGTGGTGAAGGCGATGAACTGCATGTGAGGATTATAACACCAACCTCTTCACAAAACATTTTTTATTTCCTCTCTTACATGGCCCCACATGAATATAGAATCCCGTCGCAATCCTAGTGCGTCTAATACGATTCAGGTATTGAAGAATAACTTCACCAAGGGCAACCTCAATAGTGGGATTTGAACCGACACCTCAACACACTTAATCAAGCACTGGAGACCACTCGGCCTGACAAAACATTTGTTAAATGTCTCGTTGGGATCGACACATGGCCTTGCCATTGCTCTGCCTAACTTTCATTGATTTCAATCTAGGGTTTACATTACAGCAACTACAGTTTTTTAAGGTCATTTGCCACATTTAAATAACAGGATGAGGTGGATGAGTGGTTAAGGCGATGGACTGCTTATCCATTGTGCTCTACATGCATGGGTTAGAATCTCATCGTGTAACAATTAAAATTCGGTGCTTTATTTTGGCACTGGAAGATTTTGACTTTCACAAACACTGGTAAAATTGCTGACTGCCACAGCGAGAGCACAGGACTTGGTATCTGAGTGGTGAAGGCGATGAACTGCATGTGTGGATTATAACACCAACCTCTTCACAAAACATTTTTTATTTCCTCTCTTACATGGCCCCACATGAATATAGAATCCCGTCGCAATCCTAGTGCGTCTAATACGATTCAGGTATTGAAGAATAGCTTCACCAAGGGCAACCTCAATGGTGGGATTTGAACCGACAGCTCAAAACACTTAATCAAGCACTTGAGACCACTCGGCCTGACAAAACATTTGTTAAATGTCTCGATGGGATCGACACATGTCCTTGCCATTGCTCTGCATAACTTTCATTGATTTCAATCTAGGGTTTACATAAAGCAACTACAGTCTTTTAAGGTCATTTGCAACTCCCAAAAAACAGGATGAGGTGGCCGAGTGGTTAAGGCGATGGACTGCTAATCCATTGTGCTCTGCATGCATGGGTTCAAATCCCATCCTCATCGTGTAACAATTAAAATTTGGTGCTTTATTTTGGCACTGGAAGATTTTGACTTTCACAAACACTGGTAAAATTGCTGACTGCCACAGCGATAGCGCAGGACTTGGTATCTGAGTGGTGAAGGCGATGAACTGCATGTGTGGATTATAACACCAACCTCTTCACAAAACATTTATTTCCTCTCTTACATGGCCCCACATGAATGTAGAGTCCCTGCACAATCCTAGTGCGACTAATACGATTCAGGTATTGAAGAATAGCTTCACCAAGGGCAACCTCAATGGTTGGATTTGAACCGACATCTCAACACACTTAATCAAGCACTTGAGACCACTCGGCCTGACAAAACATTTGTTAAATGTCTCGATGGGATCGACACATGTCCTTGCCATTGCTCTGCATAACTTTCATTGATTTCAATCTAGGGTTTACATACAGCAACTACAGTCTTTTAAGGTCATTTGCAACTTCTAAAAAACAGGATGAGGTGGCCGAGTGGTTAAGGCGATGGACTGCTAATCCATTGTGCTCTGCATGCATGGGTTCGAATCCCATCCTCATCGTGTAACAATTAAAATTCGGTGCTTTATTTTGGCACTGGAAGATTTTGACTTTCACAAACACTGGTAAAATTGCTGACTGCCACAGCGATAGCACAGGACTTGGTATCTGAGTGGTGAAGGCGATGAACTGCATGTGTGGATTATAACACCAACCTCTTCACAAAACATTTGTTATTTCCTCTCTTACATGGCCCCACATGAATGTAGAGTCCCTGCACAATCCTAGTGCGACTAATACGATTCAGGTATTGAAGAATAGCTTCACCAAGGGCAACCTCAATGGTGGGATTTGAACCGACAGCTCAAAACACTTAATCAAGCACTTGAGACCACTCGGCCTGACAAAACATTTGTTAAATGTCTCGTTGGGATCGACACATGGCCTTGCCATTGCTCTGCCTAACTTTCATTGATTTCAATCTAGGGTTTACATATAGCAACTACAGTTTTTTAAGGTATTTTGCAACTCTCAAAACAAAGGATGAGGTGGCCGAGTAGTTAAGGCGATGGACTAATAATCCATTGTGCTCTGCATGCATGGGTTCGAATCCTATCCTCATCGTGTAGCAATTAAAATTCTGTGCTTTATTTTGGCACTGGAAGATTTTGACTTTCACAAACACTGGTAAAATTGCTGACTGCCACAGCGATAGCACAGGACTTGGTATCTGAGTGGTGAAGGCGATGAACTGCATTTGTGGATTATAACACCAACCTCTTCACACAACATTTGTTATTTCCTCTCTTACATGGCCCCACATGAAAATAGAATCCCTGCGCAATCCTAGAGCGACTAATAAGATTCAGGTATTGAAGAATAACTTCACCAAGGGCAACCTCAATAGTGGGATTTGAACCGACACCTCAACACACGTAATCAAGCACTGGAGACCACTCGGCTTGACAAAACATTTGTTAAATGTCTCGTTGGGATCGACACATGGCCCTGCCATTGATCTGCCTATCTTTCATTGATTTCAATCTAGGGTTTACATATAGCAACTACAGTTTTTTAAGGTCATTTGCCACATGTAAATAACAGGATGAGGTGGCTGAGTGGTTAAGGCGATGGACTGCTAATCCATTGTGCTCTGCATGCATGGGTTCGAATCCCATCCTCATCGTGTAACAATTAAAATTCAGTGCTTTATTTTGGCACTGGAAGATTTTGACTTTCACAAACACTGGTAAAATTGCTGACTGCCACAGCAAGAGCACAGGACTTGGTATCTGAGTGGTGAAGGCGATGAACTGCATGTGTGGATTATAACACCAACCTCTTCACAAAACATTTGTTATTTCCTCTCTTACATGGCCCCACATGAATATAGAATCCCGTCGCAATCCTAGTGCGACTAATACGATTCAGGTATTGAAGAATAGCTTCACCAAGGGCAACCTCAATGGTTGGATCTGAACCGACAGCTCAAAACACTTAATCAAGCACTTGAGACCACTCGGCCTGACAAAACATTTGTTAAATGTCTCGATGGGATCGACACATGTCCTTGCCATTGCTCTGCATAACTTTCATTGATTTCAATCTAGGGTTTACATACAGCAACTACAGTCTTTTAAGGTCATTTGCAACTCCCAAAAAACAGGATGAGGTGGCCGAGTGGTTAAGGCGATGGTCTGCTAATCCATTGTGCTCTGCATGCATGGGTTCGAATCCTATCCTCATCGTGTAACAATTAAAATTCTGTGCTTTATTTTGGCACTGGAAGATTTTGACTTTCACAAACACTGGTAAAATTGCTGACTGCCACAGCGATAGCACAGGACTTGGTATCTGAGTGGTGAAGGCGATGAACTGCATGTGTGGATTATAACACCAACCTCTTCACACAACATCTGTTATTTCCTCTCTTACATGGCCCCACATGAAAATAGAATCCCTGCGCAATCCTAGAGCGACTAATAAGATTCAGGTATTGAAGAATAACTTCACCAAGGGCAACCTCAATAGTGGGATTTGAACCGACACCTCAACACACTTAATCAAGCACTGGAGACCACTCGGCCTGACAAAACATTTGTTAAATGTCTCGATGGGATAGACACATGGCCTTGCCATTGCTCTGCATAACTTTCATTGATTTCAATCTAGGGTTTACATACAGCAACTACAGTCTTTTAAGGTCATTTGCAACTTCTAAAAAATAGGATGAGGTGGCCGAGTGGTTAAGGCGATGGACTGCTAATCCATTGTGCTCTGCATGCATGGGTTCGAATCCCATCCTCATCGTGTAACAATTAAAATTCTGTGCTTTATTTTGGCACTGGAAGATTTTGACTTTCACAAACACTGGTAAAATTGCTGACTGCCACAGCGATAGCACAGGACTTGGTATCTGAGTGGTGAAGGCGATGAACTGCATGTGTGGATTATAACACCAACCTCTTCACAAAACATTTGTTATTTCCTCTCTTACATGGCCCCACATGAATGTAGAGTCCCTGCACAATCCTAGTGCGACTAATACGATTCAGGTATTGAAGAATAGCTTCACCAAGGGCAACCTCAATGGTTGGATTTGAACCGACACCTCAACACACTTAATCAAGCACTTGAGACCACTCGGCCTGACAAAACATTTGTTAAATGTCTCGTTGGGATCGACACATGGCCTTGCCATTGCTCTGCCTAACTTTCATTGATTTCAATCTAGGGTTTACATTACAGCAACTACAGTTTTTTAAGGTCATTTGCCACATGTAAATAACAGGATGAGGTGGATGAGTGGTTAAGGCGATGGACTGCTTATCCATTGTGCTCTACATGCATGGGTTAGAATCTCATCGTGTAACAATTAAAATTCGGTGCTTTATTTTGGCACTGGAAGATTTTGACTTTCACAAACACTGGTAAAATTGCTGACTGCCACAGCGAGAGCACAGGACTTGGTATCTGAGTGGTGAAGGCGATGAACTGCATGTGTGGATTATAACACCAACCTCTTCACAAAACATTTGTTATTTCCTCTCTTACATGGCCCCACATGAAAATAGAATCCCGTCGCAATCCTAGTGCGACTAATACGATTCAGGTATTGAAGAATAGCTTCACCAAGGGCAACCTCAATAGTGGGATTTGAACCGACACCTCAACACACTTAATCAAGCACTGGAGACCACTCGGCCTGACAAAACATTTGTTAAATGTCTCGATGGGATAGACACATGGCCTTGCCATTGCTCTGCATAACTTTCATTGATTTCAATCTAGGGTTTACATACAGCAACTACAGTCTTTTAAGGTCATTTGCAACTTCTATAAAACAGGATGAGGTGGCCGAGTGGTTAAGGCGATGGACTGCTAATCCATTGTGCTCTGCATGCATGGGTTCGAATCCCATCCTCATCGTGTAACAATTAAAATTCAGTGCTTTATTTTGGCACTGGAAGATTTTGACTTTCACAAACACTGGTAAAATTGCTGACTGCCACAGCGAGAGCACAGGACTTGGTATCTGAGTGGTGAAGGCGATGAACTGCATGTGTGGATTATAACACCAACCTCTTCACAAAACATTTGTTATTTCCTCTCTTACATGGCCCCACATGAATATAGAATCCCGTCGCAATCCTAGTGCGACTAATACGATTCAGGTATTGAAGAATAGCTTCACCAAGGGCAACCTCAATGGTGGGATTTGAACCGACAGCTCAAAACACTTAATCAAGCACTTGAGACCACTCGGCCTGACAAAACAGTTGTTAAATGTCTCGATGGGATCGACACATGTCCTTGCCATTGCTCTGCATAACTTTCATTGATTTCAATCTAGGGTTTACATACAGCAACTACAGTCTTTTAAGGTCATTTGCAACTCCCAAAAAACAGGATGAGGTGGCCGAGTGGTTAAGGCGATGGACTGCTAATCCATTGTGCTCTGCATGCATGGGTTCGAATCCCATCCTCATCGTGTAACAATTAAAATTCGGTGCTTTATTTTGGCACTGGAAGATTTTGACTTTCACAAACACTGGTAAAATTGCTGACTGCCACAGTGAGAGCACAGGACTTGGTATCTGAGTGGTGAAGGCGATGAACTGCATGTGTGCATTATAACACCAACCTCTTCACAAAACATTTGTTATTTCCTCTCTTACATGGCCCCACATGAATGTAGAGTCCCTGCACAATCCTAGTGTGACTAATACGATTCAGGTATTGAAGAATAGCTTCACCAAGGGCAACATCAATGGTTGGATTTGAACCGACACCTCAACACACTTAATCAAGCACTTGAGACCACTCGGCCTGACAAAACATTTGTTAAATGTTTCGATGGGATCAACACATGGCCTTGCCATTGCTCTGCCTAACTTTCATTGATTTCAATCTAGGGTTTACAGAGAGCAACTACAGTTTTTTAAGGTCATTTTCCACTTCTAAAATACAGGATGGGGTGGCCGAGTGGTTAAGGCGATGGACTGCTTATCCATTGTGCTCTACATGCATGGGTTAGAATCTCATCGTGTAACAATTAAAATGATGTGCTTTATTTTGGCACTGGAAGATTTTGACTTTCACAAACACTGGTAAAATTGCTGACTGCCACAGCGAGAGCACAGGACTTGGTATCTGAGTGGTAAAGGCGATGAACTGCATGTGTGGATTATAATGCCAACCTCTTCACAAAACATTTGTTATTTCATCTCTTACATGGCCCCACATGAATATAGAATCCCTGCGCAATTCTAGTGCGACTAATAAGATTCAGGTATTGAAGAATAGCTTCACCAAGGGCAAACTCAATGGTGGGATTTGACTGCTAATCCATTGTGCTCTGCATGCATGGGTTAGATTCTCATCGTGTAACAATTAAAATGTGGTGCTTTATTTTGGCAATGGAAGATTTTGACTTTCACAAACACTGGTAAAATTGCTGACTGCCACAGCGAGAGCACAGGACTTGGTATCTGAGTGGTGAAGGCGATGAACTGCATGTGTGGATTATAACACCAACCTCTTCACAAAACATTTGTTATTTCCTCTCTTACATGGCCCCACATGAATGTAGAGTCCCTGCACAATCCTAGTGCGACTAATACGATTCAGGTATTGAAGAATAGCTTCACCAAGGGCAACCTCAATGGTTGGATTTGAACCGACACCTCAACACACTTAATCAAGCACTTGAGACCACTCGGCCTGACAAAACATTTGTTAAATGTCTCGTTGGGATCGACACATGGCCTTGCCATTGCTCTGCCTAACTTTCATTGATTTCAATCTAGGGTTTACATTACAGCAACTACAGTTTTTTAAGGTCATTTGCCACATGTAAATAACAGGATGAGGTGGATGAGTGGTTAAGGCGATGGACTGCTTATCCATTGTGCTCTACATGCATGGGTTAGAATCTCATCGTGTAACAATTAAAATTCGGTGCTTTATTTTGGCACTGGAAGATTTTGACTTTCACAAACACTGGTAAAATTGCTGACTGCCACAGCGAGAGCACAGGACTTGGTATCTGAGTGGTGAAGGCGATGAACTGCATGTGTGGATTATAACACCAACCTCTTCACAAAACATTTGTTATTTCCTCTCTTACATGGCCCCACATGAAAATAGAATCCCTGCGCAATCCTAGAGCGACTAATAAGATTCAGGTATTGAAGAATAACTTCACCAAGGGCAACCTCAATAGTGGGATTTGAACCGACACCTCAACACACTTAATCAAGCACTGGAGTCCACTCGGCCTGACAAAACATTTGTTAAATGTCTCGATGGGATCGACACATGACCTTGCCATTGCTCTGCATAACTTTCATTGATTTCAATCTAGGGTTTACATACAGCAACTACAGTCTTTTAAGGTCATTTGCACCTTCCAAAAAACAGGATGAGGTGGCCGAGTGGTTAAGGCGATGGACTGCTAATCCATTGTGCTCTGCATGCATGGGTTCGAATCCCATCCTCATCGTGTAACAATTAAAATGATGTGCTTTATTTTGGCACTGGAAGATTTTGACTTTCACAAACACTGGTAAAATTGCTGACTGCCACAGCGAGAGCACAGGACTTGGTATCTGAGTGGTAAAGGCGATGAACTGCATGTGTGGATTATAATGCCAACCTCTTCACAAAACATTTGTTATTTCATCTCTTACATGGCCCCACATGAATATAGAATCCCTGCGCAATTCTAGTGCGACTAATAAGATTCAGGTATTGAAGAATAGCTTCACCAAGGGCAACCTCAATGGTGGGATTTGACTGCTAATCCATTGTGCTCTGCATGCATGGGTTAGATTCTCATCGTGTAACAATTAAAATGCGGTGCTTTATTTTGGCAATGGAAGATTTTGACTTTCACAAACACTGGTAAAATTGCTGACTGCCACAGCGAGAGCACAGGACTTGGTATCTGAGTGGTGAAGGCGATGAACTGCATGTGTGGATTATAACACCAACCTCTTCACAAAACATTTGTTATTTCCTCTCTTACATGGCCCCACATGAATGTAGAGTCCCTGCACAATCCTAGTGCGACTAATACGATTCAGGTATTGAAGAATAGCTTCACTGAGGGCAACCTCAATGGTTGGATTTGAACCGACACCTCAACACACTTAATCAAGCACTTGAGACCACTCGGCCTGACAAAACATTTGTTAAATGTCTCGTTGGGATCGACACATGGCCTTGCCATTGCTCTGCCTAACTTTCATTGATTTCAATCTAGGGTTTACATTACAGCAACTACAGTTTTTTAAGGTCATTTGCCACATGTAAATAACAGGATGAGGTGGATGAGTGGTTAAGGCGATGGACTGCTTATCCATTGTGCTCAACATGCATGGGTTAGCATCTCATCGTGTAACAATTAAAATTCGGTGCTTTATTTTGGCACTGGAAGATTTTGACTTTCACAAACACTGGTAAAATTGCTGACTGCCACAGCGAGAGCACAGGACTTGGTATCTGAGTGGTGAAGGCGATGAACTGCATGTGTGGATTATAACACCAACCTCTTCACAAAACATTTGTTATTTCCTCTCTTACATGGCCCCACATGAAAATAGAATCCCGTCGCAATCCTAGTGCGACTAATACGATTCAGGTATTGAAGAATAGCTTCACCAAGGGCAACCTCAATGGTGGGATTTGAACCGACACCTCAACACACTTAATCAAGCACTTGAGACCACTCGGCCTGACAAAACATTTGTTAAATGTCTCGATGGGATCGACACATGTCCTTGCCATTGCTCTGCATAACTTTCATTGATTTCAATCTAGGGTTTACATACAGCAACTACAGTCTTTTAAGGTCATTTGCAACTCCCAAAAAACAGGATGAGGTGGCCGAGTGGTTAAGGCGATGGACTGCTAATCCATTGTGCTCTGCATGCATGGGTTCGAATCCCATCCTCATCGTGTAACAATTAAAATTCGGTGCTTTATTTTGGCACTGGAAGATTTTGACTTTCACAAACACTGGTAAAATTGCTGACTGCCACAGCGATAGCACAGGACTTGGTATCTGAGTGGTGAAGGCGATGAACTGCATGTGTGGATTATAACACCAACCTCTTCACAAAACATTTGTTATTTCCTCTCTTACATGGCCCCACATGAACGTAGAGTCCCTGCACAATCCTAGTGCGACTAATACGATTCAGGTATTGAAGAATAGCTTCACCAAGGGCAACCTCAATGGTTGGATTTGAACCGACAGCTCAACACACTTAATCAAGCACTTGAGACCACTCGGCCTGACAAAACATTTGTTAAATGTCTCGATGGGATCGACACATGTCCTTGCCATTGCTCTGCATAACTTTCATTGATTTCAATCTAGGGTTTACATACAGCAACTACAGTCTTTTAAGGTCATTTGCAACTCCCAAAAAACAGGATGAGGTGGCCGAGTGGTTAAGGCGATGGACTGCTAATCCATTGTGCTCTGCATGCATGGGTTCGAATCCCATCCTCATCGTGTAACAATTAAAATTCGGTGCTTTATTTTGGCACTGGAAGATTTTGACTTTCACAAACACTGGTAAAATTGCTGACTGCCACAGCGAGAGCACAGGACTTGGTATCTGAGTGGTGAAGGCGATGAACTGCATGTGTGGATTATAACACCAACCTCTTCACAAAACATTTGTTATTTCCTCTCTTACATGGCCCCACATGAAAATAGAATCCCTGCGCAATCCTAGAGCGACTAATAAGATTCAGGTATTGAAGAATAACTTCACCAAGGGCAACCTCAATAGTGGGATTTGAACCGACACCTCAACACACTTAATCAAGCACTGGAGTCCACTCGGCCTGACAAAACATTTGTTAAATGTCTCGATGGGATCGACACATGACCTTGCCATTGCTCTGCATAACTTTCATTGATTTCAATCTAGGGTTTACATACAGCAACTACAGTCTTTTAAGGTCATTTGCACCTTCCAAAAAACAGGATGAGGTGGCCGAGTGGTTAAGGCGATGGACTGCTAATCCATTGTGCTCTGCATGCATGGGTTCGAATCCCATCCTCATCGTGTAACAATTAAAATGATGTGCTTTATTTTGGCACTGGAAGATTTTGACTTTCACAAACACTGGTAAAATTGCTGACTGCCACAGCGAGAGCACAGGACTTGGTATCTGAGTGGTAAAGGCGATGAACTGCATGTGTGGATTATAATGCCAACCTCTTCACAAAACATTTGTTATTTCATCTCTTACATGGCCCCACATGAATATAGAATCCCTGCGCAATTCTAGTGCGACTAATAAGATTCAGGTATTGAAGAATAGCTTCACCAAGGGCAACCTCAATGGTGGGATTTGACTGCTAATCCATTGTGCTCTGCATGCATGGGTTAGATTCTCATCGTGTAACAATTAAAATGCGGTGCTTTATTTTGGCAATGGAAGATTTTGACTTTCACAAACACTGGTAAAATTGCTGACTGCCACAGCGAGAGCACAGGACTTGGTATCTGAGTGGTGAAGGCGATGAACTGCATGTGTGGATTATAACACCAACCTCTTCACAAAACATTTGTTATTTCCTCTCTTACATGGCCCCACATGAATGTAGAGTCCCTGCACAATCCTAGTGCGACTAATACGATTCAGGTATTGAAGAATAGCTTCACTGAGGGCAACCTCAATGGTTGGATTTGAACCGACACCTCAACACACTTAATCAAGCACTTGAGACCACTCGGCCTGACAAAACATTTGTTAAATGTCTCGTTGGGATCGACACATGGCCTTGCCATTGCTCTGCCTAACTTTCATTGATTTCAATCTAGGGTTTACATTACAGCAACTACAGTTTTTTAAGGTCATTTGCCACATGTAAATAACAGGATGAGGTGGATGAGTGGTTAAGGCGATGGACTGCTTATCCATTGTGCTCAACATGCATGGGTTAGCATCTCATCGTGTAACAATTAAAATTCGGTGCTTTATTTTGGCACTGGAAGATTTTGACTTTCACAAACACTGGTAAAATTGCTGACTGCCACAGCGAGAGCACAGGACTTGGTATCTGAGTGGTGAAGGCGATGAACTGCATGTGTGGATTATAACACCAACCTCTTCACAAAACATTTGTTATTTCCTCTCTTACATGGCCCCACATGAAAATAGAATCCCGTCGCAATCCTAGTGCGACTAATACGATTCAGGTATTGAAGAATAGCTTCACCAAGGGCAACCTCAATGGTGGGATTTGAACCGACACCTCAACACACTTAATCAAGCACTTGAGACCACTCGGCCTGACAAAACATTTGTTAAATGTCTCGATGGGATCGACACATGTCCTTGCCATTGCTCTGCATAACTTTCATTGATTTCAATCTAGGGTTTACATACAGCAACTACAGTCTTTTAAGGTCATTTGCAACTCCCAAAAAACAGGATGAGGTGGCCGAGTGGTTAAGGCGATGGACTGCTAATCCATTGTGCTCTGCATGCATGGGTTCGAATCCCATCCTCATCGTGTAACAATTAAAATTCGGTGCTTTATTTTGGCACTGGAAGATTTTGACTTTCACAAACACTGGTAAAATTGCTGACTGCCACAGCGATAGCACAGGACTTGGTATCTGAGTGGTGAAGGCGATGAACTGCATGTGTGGATTATAACACCAACCTCTTCACAAAACATTTGTTATTTCCTCTCTTACATGGCCCCACATGAACGTAGAGTCCCTGCACAATCCTAGTGCGACTAATACGATTCAGGTATTGAAGAATAGCTTCACCAAGGGCAACCTCAATGGTTGGATTTGAACCGACAGCTCAACACACTTAATCAAGCACTTGAGACCACTCGGCCTGACAAAACATTTGTTAAATGTCTCGTTGGGATCGACACATGGCCCTGCCATTGCTCTGCCTATCTTTCATTGATTTCAATCTAGGGTTTACATTACAGCAACTACAGTTTTTTAAGGTCATTTGCCACATGTAAATAACAGGATGAGGTGGATGAGTGGTTAAGGCGATGGACTGCTTATCCATTGTGCTCAACATGCATGGGTTAGAATCTCATCGTGTAACAATTAAAATTCGGTGCTTTATTTTGGCACTGGAAGATTTTGACTTTCACAAACACTGGTAAAATTGCTGACTGCCACAGCGAGAGCACAGGACTTGGTATCTGAGTGGTGAAGGCGATGAACTGCATGTGTGGATTATAACACCAACCTCTTCACAAAACATTTGTTATTTCCTCTCTTACATGGCCCCACATGAAAATAGAATCCCGTCGCAATCCTAGTGCGACTAATACGATTCAGGTATTGAAGAATAGCTTCACCAAGGGCAACCTCAATGGTGGGATTTGAACCGACACCTCAACACACTTAATCAAGCACTTGAGACCACTCGGCCTGACAAAACATTTGTTAAATGTCTCGATGGGATCGACACATGTCCTTGCCATTGCTCTGCATAACTTTCATTGATTTCAATCTAGGGTTTACATACAGCAACTACAGTCTTTTAAGGTCATTTGCAACTCCCAAAAAACAGGATGAGGTGGCCGAGTGGTTAAGGCGATGGACTGCTAATCCATTGTGCTCTGCATGCATGGGTTCGAATCCCATCCTCATCGTGTAACAATTAAAATTCTGTGCTTTATTTTGGCACTGGAAGATTTTGACTTTCACAAACACTGGTAAAATTGCTGACTGCCACAGCGATAGCACAGGACTTGGTATCTGAGTGGTGAAGGCGATGAACTGCATGTGTGGATTATAACACCAACCTCTTCACAAAACATTTGTTATTTCCTCTCTTACATGGCCCCACATGAATGTAGAGTCCCTGCACAATCCTAGTGCGACTAATACGATTCAGGTATTGAAGAATAGCTTCACCAAGGGCAACCTCAATGGTTGGATTTGAACCGACAGCTCAACACACTTAATCAAGCACTTGAGACCACTCGGCCTGACAAAACATTTGTTAAATGTCTCGTTGGGATCGACACATGGCCCTGCCATTGCTCTGCCTATCTTTCATTGATTTCAATCTAGGGTTTACATATAGCAACTACAGTTTTTTAAGGTCATTTGCCACATGTAAATAACAGGATGAGGTGGATGAGTGGTTAAGGCGATGGACTGCTTATCCATTGTGCTCTACATGCATGGGTTAGAATCTCATCGTGTAACAATTAAAATTCGGTGCTTTATTTTGGTACTGGAAGATTTTGACTTTCACAAACACTGGTAAAATTGCTGACTGCCACAGCGAGAGCACAGGACTTGGTATCTGAGTGGTGAAGGCGATGAACTGCATGTGTGGATTATAACACCAACCTCTTCACACAACATTTGTTATTTCCTCTCTTACATGGCCCCACATGAAAATAGAATCCCTGCGCAATCCTAGAGCGACTAATAAGATTCAGGTATTGAAGAATAACTTCACCAAGGGCAACCTCAATGGTTGGATTTGAACCGAAACCTCAACACACTTAATCAAGCACTGGAGACCACTCGGCCTGACAAAACATTTGTTAAATGTCTCGATGGGATCGACACATGGCCTTGCCATTGCTCTGCCTAACTTTCATTGATTTCAATCTAGGGTTTACATACAGCAACTACAGTTTTTTAAGGTCATTTTCCACTTCTAAAATACAGGATGGGGTGGCCGAGTGGTTAAGGCGATGGACTGCTTATCCATTGTGCTCTACATGCATGGGTTAGAATCTCATCGTGTAACAATTAAAATTCGGTGCTTTATTTTGGCACTGGAAGATTTTGACTTTCACAAACACTGGTAAAATTGCTGACTGCCACAGCGAGAGCACAGGACTTGGTATCTGAGTGGTAAAGGCGATGAACTGCATGTGTGGATTATAATGCCAACCTCTTCACAAAACATTTGTTATTTCATCTCTTACATGGCCCCACATGAATATAGAATCCCTGCGCAATTCTAGTGCGACTAATAAGATTCAGGTATTGAAGAATAGCTTCACCAAGGGCAAACTCAATGGTGGGATTTGACTGCTAATCCATTGTGCTCTGCATGCATGGGTTAGATTCTCATCGTGTAACAATTAAAATGTGGTGCTTTATTTTGGCAATGGAAGATTTTGACTTTCACAAACACTGGTAAAATTGCTGACTGCCACAGCGAGAGCACAGGACTTGGTATCTGAGTGGTGAAGGCGATGAACTGCATGTGTGGATTATAACACCAACCTCTTCACAAAACATTTGTTATTTCCTCTCTTACATGGCCCCACATGAATGTAGAGTCCCTGCACAATCCTAGTGCGACTAATACGATTCAGGTATTGAAGAATAGCTTCACCAAGGGCAACCTCAATGGTTGGATTTGAACCGACACCTCAACACACTTAATCAAGCACTTGAGACCACTCGGCCTGACAAAACATTTGTTAAATGTCTCGTTGGGATCGACACATGGCCTTGCCATTGCTCTGCCTAACTTTCATTGATTTCAATCTAGGGTTTACATACAGCAACTACAGTTTTTTAAGGTCATTTGCCACATGTAAATAACAGGATGAGGTGGATGAGTGGTTAAGGCGATGGACTGCTTATCCATTGTGCTCTACATGCATGGGTTAGAATCTCATCGTGTAACAATTAAAATTCGGTGCTTTATTTTGGCACTGGAAGATTTTGACTTTCACAAACACTGGTAAAATTGCTGACTGCCACAGCGAGAGCACAGGACTTGGTATCTGAGTGGTGAAGGCCATGAACTGCATGTGTGGATTATAACACCAACCTCTTCACACAACATTTGTTATTTCCTCTCTTACATGGCCCCACATGAAAATAGAATCCCTGCACAATCCTAGAGCGACTAATAAGATTCAGGTATTGAAGAATAACTTCACCAAGGACAACCTCAATGGTGGGATTTGAACCGACACCTCAACACACTTAATCAAGCACTGGAGACCACTCGGCCTGACAACACGTTTGTTAAATGTCTCGATGGGATCGACACATGGCCTTGCCATTGCTCTGCATAACTTTCGTTGATTTCAATCTAGGGTTTACATACAGCAACGACAGTTTTTTAAGGTCATTTGCAACTTCTAAAATAGAGGATGAGATGGCCGAGTGGTTAAGGCGATGGACTGCTAATCCATTGTGCTCTGCATGCATGGGTTCGAATCCCATCCTCATCGTGTAACAATTAAAATTATGCGCTTTATTTTGCCACTGGAAGATTTTGACTTTCACAAACACTGGCAAAATTGCTGACTGCCACAGCGAGAGCACAGGACTTGGTATCTGAGTGGTGAAGGCGATGAACTGCATGTGTGGATTATAACACCAACCTCTTCACAAAACATTTGATATTTCCTCTCTTACATGGCCCCACATGAATATAGAGTCCCTGCACAATCCTAGTGCAACTAATACGATTCAGGTATTGAAGAATAGCTTCACCAAGGGCAACCTCAATGGTTGGATTTGAACCGACACCTCAACACACTTAATCAAGCACTTCAGAACACTCGGCCTGACAAAACATTTGTTAAATGTCTCGATGGGATCGACACATGGCCTTGCCATTGCTCTGCCTAACTTTCATTGATTTCAATCTAGGGTTTACATACAGCAACTACAGTCTTTTAAGGTCATTTGCAACTTCCAAAAAACAGGATGAGGTGGCCGAGTGGTTAAGGCGATGAACTGGTTATCCATTGTGCTCTACATGCATGGGTTAGAATCTCATCGTGTAACAAGTAAAATTCTGTGCTTTATTTTGGCACTGGAAGATTTTGACTTTCACAAACACTGGTAAAATTGCTGACTGCCACAGCGAGAGCACAGGACTTGGTATCTGAGTGGTAAAGGCGATGAACTGCATGTGTGGATTATAATGCCAACCTCTTCACAAAACATTTGTTATTTCATCTCTTACATGGCCCCACATGAATATAGAATCCCTGCGCAATTCTAGTGCGACTAATAAGATTCAGGTATTGAAGAATAGCTTCACCAAGGGCAAACTCAATGGTGGGATTTGACTGCTAATCCATTGTGCTCTGCATGCATGGGTTAGATTCTCATCGTGTAACAATTAAAATGTGGTGCTTTATTTTGGCAATGGAAGATTTTGACTTTCACAAACACTGGTAAAATTGCTGACTGCCACAGCGAGAGCACAGGACTTGGTATCTGAGTGGTGAAGGCGATGAACTGCATGTGTGGATTATAACACCAACCTCTTCACAAAACATTTGTTATTTCCTCTCTTACATGGCCCCACATGAATGTAGAGTCCCTGCACAATCCTAGTGCGACTAATACGATTCAGGTATTGAAGAATAGCTTCACCAAGGGCAACCTCAATGGTTGGATTTGAACCGACACCTCAACACACTTAATCAAGCACTTGAGACCACTCGGCCTGACAAAACATTTGTTAAATGTCTCGTTGGGATCGACACATGGCCTTGCCATTGCTCTGCCTAACTTTCATTGATTTCAATCTAGGGTTTACATTACAGCAACTACAGTTTTTTAAGGTCATTTGCCACATGTAAATAACAGGATGAGGTGGATGAGTGGTTAAGGCGATGGACTGCTTATCCATTGTGCTCTACATGCATGGGTTAGAATCTCATCGTGTAACAATTAAAATTCGGTGCTTTATTTTGGCACTGGAAGATTTTGACTTTCACAAACACTGGTAAAATTGCTGACTGCCACAGCGAGAGCACAGGACTTGGTATCTGAGTGGTGAAGGCGATGAACTGCATGTGTGGATTATAACACCAACCTCTTCACAAAACATTTGTTATTTCCTCTCTTACATGGCCCCACATGAAAATAGAATCCCTGCGCAATCCTAGAGCGACTAATAAGATTCAGGTATTGAAGAATAACTTCACCAAGGGCAACCTCAATAGTGGGATTTGAACCGACACCTCAACACACTTAATCAAGCACTGGAGTCCACTCGGCCTGACAAAACATTTGTTAAATGTCTCGATGGGATCGACACATGACCTTGCCATTGCTCTGCATAACTTTCATTGATTTCAATCTAGGGTTTACATACAGCAACTACAGTCTTTTAAGGTCATTTGCAACTTCCAAAAAACAGGATGAGGTGGCCGAGTGGTTAAGGCGATGGACTGCTAATCCATTGTGCTCTGCATGCATGGGTTCGAATCCCATCCTCATCGTGTAACAATTAAAATGATGTGCTTTATTTTGGCACTGGAAGATTTTGACTTTCACAAACACTGGTAAAATTGCTGACTGCCACAGCGAGAGCACAGGACTTGGTATCTGAGTGGTGAAGGCGATGAACTGCATGTGTGGATTATAACACCAACCTCTTCACAAAACATTTGTTATTTCCTCTCTTACATGGCCCCACATGAAAATAGAATCCCGTCGCAATCCTAGTGCGACTAATACGATTCAGGTATTGAAGAATAGCTTCACCAAGGGCAACCTCAATGGTGGGATTTGAACCGACACCTCAACACACTTAATCAAGCACTTGAGACCACTCGGCCTGACAAAACATTTGTTAAATGTCTCGTTGGGATCGACACATGGCCTTGCCATTGCTCTGCCTAACTTTCATTGATTTCAATCTAGGGTTTACATACAGCAACTACAGTCTTTTAAGGTCATTTGCAACTCCCAAAAAACAGGATGAGGTGGCCGAGTGGTTAAGGCGATGGACTGCTAATCCATTCTGCTCTGCATGCATGGGTTCGAATCCCATCCTCATTGTGTAACAATTTAAATTCGGTGCTTTATTTTGGCACTGGAAGATTTTGACTTTCACAAACACTGGTAAAATTGCTGACTGCCACAGCGATAGCACAGGACTTGGTATCTGAGTGGTGAAGGCGATGAACTGCATGTGTGGATTATAACACCAACCTCTTCACACAACATTTGTTATTTCCTCTCTTACATGGCCCCACATGAAAATAGAATCCCTGCGCAATCCTAGAGCGACTAATAAGATTCAGGTATTGAAGAATAACTTCACCAAGGGCAACCTCAATAGTGGGATTTGAACCGACACCTCAACACACTTAATCAAGCACTGGAGACCACTCGGCCTGACAAAACATTTGTTAAATGTCTCGATGGGATAGACACATGGCCTTGCCATTGCTCTGCATAACTTTCATTGATTTCAATCTAGGGTTTACATACAGCAACTACAGTCTTTTAAGGTCATTTGCAACTTCTAAAAAACAGGATGAGGTGGCTGAGTGGTTAAGGCGATGGACTGCTAATCCATTGTGCTCTGCATGCATGGGTTCGAATCCCATCCTCATCGTGTAACAATTAAAAGTCAGTGCTTTATTTTGGCACTGGAAGATTTTGACTTTCACAAACACTGGTAAAATTGCTGACTGCCACAGCGAGAGCACAGGACTTGGTATCTGAGTGGTGAAGGCGATGAACTGCATGTGTGGATTATAACACCAACCTCTTCACAAAACATTTGTTATTTCCTCTCTTACATGGCCCCACATGAATATAGAATCCCGTCGCAATCCTAGTGCGACAAATACGATTCAGGTATTGAAGAATAGCTTCACCAAGGGCAACCTCAATGGTGGGATTTGAACCGACAGCTCAAAACACTTAATCAAGCACTTGAGACCACTCGGCCTGACAAAACATTTGTTAAATGTCTCGATGGGATCGACACATGTCCTTGCCATTGCTCTGCATAACTTTCATTGATTTCAATCTAGGGTTTACATACAGCAACTACAGTCTTTTAAGGTCATTTGCAACTCCCAAAAAACAGGATGAGGTGGCCGAGTGGTTAAGGCGATGGACTGCTAATCCATTGTGCTCTGCATGCATGGGTTCGAATCCCATCCTCATCGTGTAACAATTAAAATTCGGTGCTTTATTTTGGCACTGGAAGATTTTGACTTTCACAAACACTGGTAAAATTGCTGACTGCCACAGCGATAGCACAGGACTTGGTATCTGAGTGGTGAAGGCGATGAACTGCATGTGTGGATTATAACACCAACCTCTTCACAAAACATTTGTTATTTCCTCTCTTACATGGCCCCACATGAATGTAGAGTCCCTGCACAATCCTAGTGCGACTAATACGATTCAGGTATTGAAGAATAGCTTCACCAAGGGCAACCTCAATGGTTGGATTTGAACCGACAGCTCAACACACTTAATCAAGCACTTGAGACCACTCGGCCTGACAAAACATTTGTTAAATGTCTCGTTGGGATCGACACATGGCCCTGCCATTGCTCTGCCTATCTTTCATTGATTTCAATCTAGGGTTTACATATAGCAACTACAGTTTTTTAAGGTCATTTGCCACATGTAAATAACAGGATGAGGTGGATGAGTGGTTAAGGCGATGGACTGCTTATCCATTGTGCTCTACATGCATGGATTAGAATCTCATCGTGTAACAATTAAAATTCGGTGCTTTATTTTGGCACTGGAAGATTTTGACTTTCACAAACACTGGTAAAATTGCTGACTGCCACAGCGAGAGCACAGGACTTGGTATCTGAGTGGTGAAGGCGATGAACTGCATGTGTGGATTATAACACCAACCTCTTCACAAAACATTTGTTATTTCCTCTCTTACATGGCCCCACATGAATGTAGAGTCCCTGCACAATCCTAGTGCGACTAATACGATTCAGGTATTGAAGAATAGCTTCACCAAGGGCAACCTCAATGGTTGGATTTGAACCGACACCTCAACACACTTAATCAAGCACTTGAGACCACTCGGCCTGACAAAACATTTGTAAAATGTCTCGATGGGATCGACACATGGCCTTGCCATTGCTCTGCCTAACTTTCATTGATTTCAATCTAGGGTTTACAGAGAGCAACTACAGTTTTTTAAGGTCATTTTCCACTTCTAAAATACAGGATGGGGTGGCCGAGTGGTTAAGGCGATGGACTGCTAATCCATTGTGCTCTGCATGCATGGGTTAGAATCCCATCCCCATCGTGTAACAATTGAAATTCGGTGATTTGTTTTGGCACTGGAAGATTTTGACTTTCACAAACACTGGTAAAATTGCTGACTGCCACAGTGAGAGCACAGGACTTGGTATCTGAGTGGTGAAGGCGATGAACTGCATGTGTGCATTATAACACCAACCTCTTCACAAAACATTTGTTATTTCCTCTCTTACATGGCCCCACATGAATGTAGAGTCCCTGCACAATCCTAGTGTGACTAATACGATTCAGGTATTGAAGAATAGCTTCACCAAGGGCAACCTCAATGGTTGGATTTGAACCGACACCTCAACACACTTAATCAAGCACTTGAGACCACTCGGCCTGACAAAACATTTGTTAAATGTCTCGATGGGATCGACACATGGCCTTGCCATTGCTCTGCCTAACTTTCATTGATTTCAATCTAGGGTTTACAGAGAGCAACTACAGTTTTTAAGGTCATTTTCCACTTCTAAAATACAGGATGGGGTGGCCGAGTGGTTAAGGCGATGGACTGCTTATCCATTGTGCTCTACATGCATGGGTTAGAATCTCATCGTGTAACAATTAAAATTCGGTGCTTTATTTTGGCACTGGAAGATTTTGACTTTCACAAACACTGGTAAAATTGCTGACTGCCACAGCGAGAGCACAGGACTTGGTATCTGAGTGGTGAAGGCGATGAACTGCATGTGTGGATTATAACACCAACCTCTTCACAAAACATTTGTTATTTCCTCTCTTACATGGCCCCACATGAAAATAGAATCCCGTCGCAATCCTAGTGCGACTAATACGATTCAGGTATTGAAGAATAGCTTCACCAAGGGCAACCTCAATGGTGGGATTTGAACCGACACCTCAACACACTTAATCAAGCACTTGAGACCACTCGGCCTGACAAAACATTTGTTAAATGTCTCGTTGGGATCGACACATGGCCTTGCCATTGCTCTGCCTAACTTTCATTGATTTCAATCTAGGGTTTACAAAAAACAGGATGAGGTGGCCGAGTGGTTAAGGCGATGGACTGCTAATCCATTGTGCTCTGCATGCATGGGTTCGAATCCCATCCTCATCGTGTAACAATTAAAATTCAGTGCTTTATTTTGGCACTGGAAGATTTTGACTTTCACAAACACTGGTAAAATTGCTGACTGCCACAGCGATAGCACAGGACTTGGTATCTGAGTGGTGAAGGCGATGAACTGCATGTGTGGATTATAACACCAACCTCTTCACACAACATTTGTTATTTCCTCTCTTACATGGCCCCACATGAAAATAGAATCCCTGCGCAATCCTAGAGCGACTAATAAGATTCAGGTATTGAAGAATAACTTCACCAAGGGCAACCTCAATAGTGGGATTTGAACCGACACCTCAACACACTTAATCAAGCACTGGAGACCACTCGGCCTGACAAAACATTTGTTAAATGTCTCGATGGGATAGACACATGGCCTTGCCATTGCTCTGCATAACTTTCATTGATTTCAATCTAGGGTTTACATACAGCAACTACAGTCTTTTAAGGTCATTTGCAACTTCTAAAAAACAGGATGAGGTGGCCGAGTGGTTAAGGCGATGGACTGCTAATCCATTGTGCTCTGCATGCATGGGTTCAAATCCCATCCTCATCGTGTAACAATTAAAATTCAGTGCTTTATTTTGGCACTGGAAGATTTTGACTTTCACAAACACTGGTAAAATTGCTGACTGCCACAGCGAGAGCACAGGACTTGGTATCTGAGTGGTGAAGGCGATGAACTGCATGTGTGGATTATAACACCAACCTCTTCACAAAACATTTGTTATTTCCTCTCTTACATGGCCCCACATGAATGTAGAGTCCCTGCACAATCCTAGTGCGACTAATACGATTCAGGTATTGAAGAATAGCTTCACCAAGGGCAACCTCAATGGTTGGATTTGAACCGACACCTCAACACCCTTAATCAAGCACTTGAGACCACTCGGCCTGACAAAACATTTGTTAAATGTCTCGTTGGGATCGACACATGGCCTTGCCATTGCTCTGCCTAACTTTCATTGATTTCAATCTAGGGTTTACATTACAGCAACTACAGTTTTTTAAGGTCATTTGCCACATGTAAATAACAGGATGAGGTGGATGAGTGGTTAAGGCAATGGACTGCTTATCCATTGTGCTCTACATGCATGGGTTAGAATCTCATCGTGTAACAATTAAAATTCGGTGCTTTATTTTGGCACTGGAAGATTTTGACTTTCACAAACACTGGTAAAATTGCTGACTGCCACAGCGAGAGCACAGGACTTGGTATCTGAGTGGTGAAGGCGATGAACTGCATGTGTGGATTATAACACCAACCTCTTCACAAAACATTTGTTATTTCCTCTCTTACATGGCCCCACATGAATATAGAATCCCGTCGCAATCCTAGTGCGACAAATACGATTCAGGTATTGAAGAATAGCTTCACCAAGGGCAACCTCAATGGTGGGATTTGAACCGACAGCTCAAAACACTTAATCAAGCACTTGAGACCACTCGGCCTGACAAAACATTTGTTAAATGTCTCGATGGGATCGACACATGTCCTTGCCATTGCTCTGCATAACTTTCATTGATTTCAATCTAGGGTTTACATACAGCAACTACAGTCTTTTAAGGTCATTTGCAACTCCCAAAAAACAGGATGAGGTGGCCGAGTGGTTAAGGCGATGGACTGCTAATCCATTGTGCTCTGCATGCATGGGTTCGAATCCCATCCTCATCGTGTAACAATTAAAATTCGGTGCTTTATTTTGGCACTGGAAGATTTTGACTTTCACAAACACTGGTAAAATTGCTGACTGCCACAGCGATAGCACAGGACTTGGTATCTGAGTGGTGAAGGCGATGAACTGCATGTGTGGATTATAACACCAACCTCTTCACAAAACATTTGTTATTTCCTCTCTTACATGGCCCCACATGAATGTAGAGTCCCTGCACAATCCTAGTGCGACTAATACGATTCAGGTATTGAAGAATAGCTTCACCAAGGGCAACCTCAATGGTTGGATTTGAACCGACAGCTCAACACACTTAATCAAGCACTTGAGACCACTCGGCCTGACAAAACATTTGTTAAATGTCTCGTTGGGATCGACACATGGCCCTGCCATTGCTCTGCCTATCTTTCATTGATTTCAATCTAGGGTTTACATATAGCAACTACAGTTTTTTAAGGTCATTTGCCACATGTAAATAACAGGAAGAGGTGGATGAGTGGTTAAGGCGATGGACTGCTTATCCATTGTGCTCTACATGCATGGGTTAGAATCTCATCGTGTAACAATTAAAATTCGGTGCTTTATTTTGGCACTGGAAGATTTTGACTTTCACAAACACTGGTAAAATTGCTGACTGCCACAGCGAGAGCACAGGACTTGGTATCTGAGTGGTGAAGGCGATGAACTGCATGTGTGGATTATAACACCAACCTCTTCACAAAACATTTGTTATTTCCTCTCTTACATGGCCCCACATGAATGTAGAGTCCCTGCACAATCCTAGTGCGACTAATACGATTCAGGTATTGAAGAATAGCTTCACCAAGGGCAACCTCAATGGTTGGATTTGAACCGACACCTCAACACACTTAATCAAGCACTTGAGACCACTCGGCCTGACAAAACATTTGTAAAATGTCTCGATGGGATCGACACATGGCCTTGCCATTGCTCTGCCTAACTTTCATTGATTTCAATCTAGGGTTTACAGAGAGCAACTACAGTTTTTTAAGGTCATTTTCCACTTCTAAAATACAGGATGGGGTGGCCGAGTGGTTAAGGCGATGGACTGCTAATCCATTGTGCTCTGCATGCATGGGTTAGAATCCTATCCCCATCGTGTAACAATTGAAATTCGGTGATTTGTTTTGGCACTGGAAGATTTTGACTTTCACAAACACTGGTAAAATTGCTGACTGCCACAGCGAGAGCACAGGACTTGGTATCTGAGTGGTGAAGGTGATGAACTGCATGTGTGGATTATAATGCCAACCTCTTCACAAAACGTTTGTTATTTCATCTCTTACATGGCCCCACATGAATATAGAATCCCTGCGCAATTCTAGTGCGACTAATAAGATTCAGGTATTGAAGAATAGCTTCACCAAGGGCAACCTCAATGGTGGGATTTGACTGCTAATCCATTGTGCTCTGCATGCATGGGTTAGATTCTCATCGTGTAACAATTAAAATGCGGTGCTTTATTTTGGCAATGGAAGATTTTGACTTTCACAAACACTGGTAAAATTGCTGACTGCCACAGCGAGAGCACAGGACTTGGTATCTGAGTGGTGAAGGCGATGAACTGCATGTGTGGATTATAACACCAACCTCTTCACAAAACATTTGTTATTTCCTCTCTTACATGGCCCCACATGAATGTAGAGTCCCTGCACAATCCTAGTGCGACTAATACGATTCAGGTATTGAAGAATAGCTTCACCAAGGGCAACCTCAATGGTTGGATTTGAACCGACACCTCAACACACTTAATCAAGCACTTGAGACCACTCGGCCTGACAAAACATTTGTTAAATGTCTCGTTGGGATCGACACATGGCCTTGCCATTGCTCTGCCTAACTTTCATTGATTTCAATCTAGGGTTTACATTACAGCAACTACAGTTTTTTAAGGTCATTTGCCACATGTAAATAACAGGATGAGGTGGATGAGTGGTTAAGGCGATGGACTGCTTATCCATTGTGCTCTACATGCATGGGTTAGAATCTCATCGTGTAACAATTAAAATTTGGTGCTTTATTTTGGCACTGGAAGATTTTGACTTTCACAAACACTGGTAAAATTGCTGACTGCCACAGCGATAGCACAGGACTTGGTATCTGAGTGGTGAAGGCGATGAACTGCATGTGTGGATTATAACACCAACCTCTTCACACAACATTTGTTATTTCCTCTCTTACATGGCCCCACATGAAAATAGAATCCCTGCGCAATCCTAGTGCGACTAATACGATTCAGGTATTGAAGAATAGCTTCACCAAGGGCAACCTCAATGGTGGGATTTGAACCGACACCTCAACACACTTAATCAAGCACTTGAGACCACTCGGCCTGACAAAACATTTGTTAAATGTCTCGTTGGGATCGACACATGGCCTTGCCATTGCTCTGCCTAACTTTCATTGATTTCAATCTAGGGTTTACATACAGCAACTACAGTCTTTTAAGGTCATTTGCAACTCCCAAAAAACAGGATGAGGTGGCCGAGTGGTTAAGGCGATGGACTGCTAATCCATTGTGCTCTGCATGCATGGGTTCGAATCCCATCCTCATCGTGTAACAATTAAAATTCGGTGCTTTATTTTGGCACTGGAAGATTTTGACTTTCACAAACACTGGTAAAATTGCTGATTGCCACAGCGATAGCACAGGACTTGGTATCTGAGTGGTGAAGGCGATGAACTGCATGTGTGGATTATAACACCAACCTCTTCACACAACATTTGTTATTTCCTCTCTTACATGGCCCCACATGAAAATAGAATCCCTGCGCAATCCTAGAGCGACTAATAAGATTCAGGTATTGAAGAATAGCTTCACCAAGGGCAACCTCAATGGTTGGATTTGAACCGACACCTCAACACCCTTAATCAAGCACTTGAGACCACTCGGCCTGACAAAACATTTGTTAAATGTCTCGTTGGGATCGACACATGGCCTTGCCATTGCTCTGCCTAACTTTCATTGATTTCAATCTAGGGTTTACATTACAGCAACTACAGTTTTTTAAGGTCATTTGCCACATGTAAATAACAGGATGAGGTGGATGAGTGGTTAAGGCAATGGACTGCTTATCCATTGTGCTCTACATGCATGGGTTAGAATCTCATTGTGTAACAATTAAGATTCGGTGCTTTATTTTGGTACTGGAAGATTTTGACTTTCACAAACACTGGTAAAATTGCTGACTGCCACAGCGATAGCACAGGACTTGGTATCTGAGTGGTGAAGGCGATGAACTGCATGTGTGGATTATAACACCAACCTCTTCACAAAACATTTGATATTTCCTCTCTTACATGGCCCCACATGAATATAGAGTCCCTGCACAATCCTAGTGCAACTAATACGATTCAGGTATTGAAGAATAGCTTCACCAAGGGCAACCTCAATGGTTGGATTTGAACCGACACCTCAACACACTTAATCAAGCACTTCAGAACACTCGGCCTGACAAAACATTTGTTAAATGTCTCGATGGGATCGACACATGGCCTTGCCATTGCTCTGCCTAACTTTCATTGATTTCAATCTAGGGTTTACATACAGCAACTACAGTCTTTTAAGGTCATTTGCAACTTCCAAAAAACAGGATGAGGTGGCCGAGTGGTTAAGGCGATGAACTGGTTATCCATTGTGCTCTACATGCATGGGTTAGAATCTCATCGTGTAACAATTACAATGATGTGCTTTATTTTGGCACTGGAAGATTTGGACTTTCACAAACACTGGTAAAATTGCTGACTGCCACAGCGAGAGCACAGGACTTGGTATCTGAGTGGTGAAGGCGATGAACTGCATGTGTGAATTATAACACCAACCTCTTCACAAAACATTTGTTATTTCATCTCTTACATGGCCCCACATTAATATAGAATCCCTGCGCAATTCTAGTGCGACCAATAAGATTCAGGTATTGAAGAATAGCTACACCAAGGGCAACCTCAATGGTGGGATTTGAACCGACAGCTCAAAACACTTAATCAAGCACTTGAGACCACTCGGCCTGACAAAACATTTGTTAAATGTCTCGTTGGGATCGACACATGGCCCTGCCATTGCTCTGCCTAACTTTCATTGATTTCAATCTAGGGTTTACATACAGCAACTACAGTTTTTTAAGGTCATTTGCCACTTCTAAAATACAGGATGAGGTGGATGAGTTGTTAAGGCGATGAACTGGTTATCCATTGTGCTCTACATGCATGGGTTAGAATCTCATCGTGTAACAAGTAAAATTCGGTGCTTTATTTTAGCACTGGAAGATTTTGACTTTCATAAACACTGGTAAAATTGCTGCCTGCCACAGCGAGAGCACAGGACTTGGTATCTGAGTGGTGAAGGCGATGAACTGCATGTGTGGATTATAACACCAACCTCTTCACCAAACATTTGTTATTTACTCTCTTACATGGTCCCACATGAATATAGAATCCCTGCGCAATCCTAGAGCGACTAATAAGATTCAGGTATTGAAGAATAGCTTCACCAAGGGCAACCTCAATGGTTGGATTTGAACCGACACCTCAACACACTTAATCAAGCACTTCAGACCACTCGGCCTGACAAAACATTTGTTAAATGTCTCGATGGGATCGACACATGGCCTTGCCATTGCTCTGCCTAACTTTCATTGATTTCAATCTAGGGTTTACATACAGCAACTACAGTCTTTTAAGGTCATTTGCAACTTCCAAAAAACAGGACGAGGTGGCCGAGTGGTTAAGGCGATGGACTGCTAATCTATTGTGCTCTGCATGCATGGGTTCGAATCCCATCCTCATCGTGTAACAATTGAAATTCTGTGCTTTATCTTGGCACTGGAAGATTTTGACTTTCATAAACACTGGTAAAATTGCTGACTGCCACAGCGAGAGCACAGGACTTGGTATCTGAGTGGTGAAGGCGATGAACTGCATGTGTGGATTATAACACCAACCTCTTCACCAAACATTTGTTATTTACTCTCTTACATGGTCCCACATGAATATAGAATCCCTGCGCAATCCTAGAGCGACTAATAAGATTCAGGTATTGAAGAATAGCTTCACCAAGGGCAACCTCAATGGTGGGATTTGAACCGACACCTCAACACACTTAATCAATCTCTTGAGACCACTTGGTCTGACAAAACATTTGTTAAATGTTGGGATTGTTTTTTTGTTTGTTGCCAACCTATTTTGCTACCTGACAACTTTACGGTTTTTACTTTTTAATCTCGTTTATCTTTTTGATTTTTTTCCCTCAACTTTTTCACTCCGGACGCTTTATCTGGACATGGTTCGTCAGGACCTCCAACAGCCGAAGCTAAGTAGTAACATTAACATGATGCCTTCTAATTGCAGTCACTGTACTCATAATATACAGGAGAACGATCGCCTTACGGCGAGGATAGCTGTGCTACAAGCCCAGCTTCAGACGCAATTGTTAGGCAAGGGTCATTTCAGTGTAGGAAAGGATGAAACAGCGTCTGTGCCACCAGTAAGTACAGATTGTAGTATAAATCCCCTGGCACAGTCCCCGCAGCCGGACAACTTTCTCACGGTTTCTGGAAGGAAATGCTGTAGGAATGCTCAACCGGTGTCGCTCATTCAGCCAACAGAAACTTTCAATCGGTTTTCCCCATTAAGCAGTGAGTCGGAGTCAGAGGCCGAGCCTTCTCTTGTCTCTACTCCTCCCGTTACGGGGTCTGAGACGCCGAAGCTTCCCACCATTAGCTCTGACAAATTGAAAACTCTAGTCATTGGCAACTCCATTACCTGCAGTATTAGACTTAAAACAAATCATCCAGCGATCATACACTGTTTACCAGGGGGCAGGGCTACCGACGATAAGGCTAATCTGAAGATGGTGCTGGCTAAAGCTAAAACTGGCGAGTGTAGAGAGTATAGAGATATTGTTATCCACGTCGGCACCAACGATGTTAGGATGAAACAGTCAGAGATCACCAAGCTTCTGCGTGTAAATCAGCTAGAAAGATGTGTCGGCATCGAGTAATTGTCTCTGGCCCCCTCCCAGTTAGGGGGAGTGATGAGCTCTACAGCAGAGTCTCACAACTCAATCGCTGGTTGAAAACTGTTTTCTGCCCCTCCCAAAAGATAGAATTTGTAGATAATTGGCCCTCTTTCTGGGACTCACAAACAGGACCAAGCCTGACCTGCTGAGGAGTGACGGACTCCATCCTAGCTGGAGGGGTGCTCTCATCTTATCTACCAACATAGACAGGGCTCTAACTCCTCTAGTTCCACAATGAAATAGGGTGCAGGCCAGGCAGCAGGCTGTTAGCCAGCCTGCCAGCATAGTGGAGTCTGCCACTAGCACAGTCAGTGTAGTCAGCTCAGCTATCACCATTGAGACCGTGACTGTGCCTCGACCTAGGGTGGGCAAAACTAAACATGGCGGGGTTCGCCTTAGCAATCTCACTAGGTTAAAGACCTCCATTCCTGTCATTATTGAAAGAGATCATGATGCCTCACATCTCAAAATAGGGCTACTTAATGTTAGATCCCTTACTTCACAGGCAATTATAGTCAATGAACTAATCACTGATCATAATCTTGATGTGATTGGCCTGACTGAAACCTGATGAATTTACTGTGTTAAATGAGGCCTCACCTCCTGGCTATACTAGTGACCATATCCCCCGTGCATCCCGTAAAGGCGGTGGTGTTGCTAACATTTACGATAGCAAATTTCAATTTACAAAAAAAAAATATGTTTTTGTCTTTTGAGCTTCTAGTCATGAAATCTATGCAGCCTACTCAATCACTTTTTATAGCTACTGTTTACAGGCCTCCTGGGCCATATACAGCGTTCCTCATTGAGTTCCCTGAATTCCTATCGGACCTTGTAGTCATAGCAGATAATATTCTAATCTTTGGTGACTTTAATATTCACATGGAAAAGTCCACAGACCCACTCCAAAAGGCTTTCGGAGCCATCATCGACTCAGTGGGTTTTGTCCAACATGTCTCTGGACCCACTCACTGTCACAGTCATACTCTGGACCTAGTTTTGTCCCATGGAATAAATGTTGTGGATCTTAATGTTTTTCCTCATAATCCTGGACTATCGGACCACCATTTTATTACGTTTGCAATTGCAACAAATAATCAGCTCAGACCCCAACCAAGGAACATCAAAAGTCGTGCTATAAATTCACAGACAACACAAAGATTCCTCTATGTGTCATGTATTGTCATATTATGTCTTGTTCCTGTTCTTTCTCTTCACTCCGTCTCCCTCTGCTGGTCGTATTAGGTTACCTTCTCTTCCTCTCCTTCCCCCAGCTGCTCCTCATCTTCTCTAACTACCTCGTTCACCCTTTTCCCACCTGTTCCCTTTTTTCCCTCTGATTAGGTCTCTATTTCTCTCTCTGTTCCTGCTTCTGTCTTTGTCAGATTCTCGTTTGAGTTTCTCATGCCAGAACCAAACTATCGTCTCGTTTGCGTCACCCTTGTCCTGTCCTGTCGGAATCTGCCTGTTCATCTGATGCTACGTGTGATCAGGTACCTCTGTCCTCTACGACCCGCGCCTACCCAGAGAGACCAGCAGTCTGTCGCCGCTAACCAAGCTATTCTCCTCTGCTGCTAGAAGGGGACTCTAACCCAGCTATTCTCCTCTGCTGCTAGAAGGGGAACTCTTCTGTGATTATCAGAAGGACTTTATGTTTCATTTGTCGCCCTCTCTGTGGGTTGTTTATTTTGCCATCATATACATTTGAAGAGGATCTATGTCTTACCTGTGTTTTGACATTAAAAGACTCTGTTTTTGTTAAACCGCTTTTGGGTCCTCACTCACGTGCATAACACTATGTCCATCCAGATTCCCTTTGTCTACCCATGGACGCCAGAGGACAAAAATCAGTTAACCACCTAACTGAGGAACTCAATTTAACCTTGCGCAATACCCTAGATGCAGTTGCACCCCTAAAAACTAAAAACATTTCTCATAAGAAACTAGCTCCCTGGTACACAGAAAATACCCGAGCTCTGAAGCAAGCTTCCAGAAAATTGGAACGGAAATGGCGCCACACCAAACTGGAAGTCTTCCGACTAGCTTGGAAAGACAGTACCGTGCAGTACCGAAGAGCCCTTACTGCTGCTCGATCATCCTATTTTTCTAACTTAATTGAGGAAAATAAGAACATTCCGAAATTCCATTTTGATACTGTCGCAAAGCTAACTAAAAAGCAGCATTCCCCAAGAGAGGATGGCTTTCACTTTAGCAGTGATAAATTCATGAACTTCTTTGAGGAAAAGATCATGATTATTAGAAAGCAAATTACGGACTCCTCTTTAAATCTGCATATTCCTTCAAAGCTCAGTTGTCCTGAGTCTGCACAACTCTGCCAGGACCTAGGATCAAGAGAGACACTCAAGTGTTTTAGTACTATATCTCTTGACACAATGATGAAAATAATCATGGCCTCTAAACCTTCAAGCTGCATACTGGACCCTATTCCAACTAAACTACTGAAAGAGCTGCTTCCTGTGCTTGGCCCTCCTATGTTGAACATAATAAACGGCTCTCTATCCACCGGATGTGTACCAAACTCACTAAAAGTGGCAGTAATAAAGCCTCTCTTGAAAAAGCCAAATATATATATATATAAAAAACTATCGGCCTATATCGAATCTTCGATTCCTCTCAAACATTTTAGAAAAGGCTGTTGCGCAGCAACTCACTGCCTTCCTGAAGACAAACAATGTATATGAAATGATTCAGTCTGGTTTTAGACCCCATCATAGCACTGAGACTGCACTTGTGAAGGTGGTAAATTACATTTTAATGGCATCAGACCGAGGCTCTGCATCTGTCCTCGTGCTCCTAGACCTTAGTGCTGCTTTTGATACGACATTCTTTTGGAGAGATTGGAAACCCAAATTGGTCTACACGGACAAGTTCTGGCCTGGTTTAGATCTTATCTGTTGGAAAGATATCAGTTTGTCTCTGTGAATGGTTTGTCCTCTGACAAATCAACTGTAAATTTCGGTGTTCCTCAAGGTTCCGTTTTAGGACCACTATTGTTTTCACTATATATTTTACCTTTTGGGGATGTCATTCGAAAACATAATTTTAACTTTCACAGCTATGCAGTTGACAAACAGCTGTACCTTTCAATGAAACATGGTGAAGCCCCAAAATTGCCCTCGCTAGAAGCATGTGTTTCAGACATAAGGAAGTGGATGGCTGCAAACTCTCTACTTTTAAACTCGGACAAAACAGAGATGCTTGTTCTAGGTCCCAAGAAACAAAGAGATCTTCTGTAGAATCTGACAATTAATCTTAATGGTTGTACAGTCGTCTCAAATAAAACTGTGAAGGACCTCGGCGTTACTCTGGACCCTGATCTCTCTTTTGAAGAACATATCAAGACCATTTCAAGGACTCTTTTTTACATCTACGTAACATTGCAAAAATCTGAAACTTTCTGTCCAAAAATGATGCAGAAAAATTAATCCATGCTTTTGTCACTTCTAGGTTAGACTACTGCAATGCTCTACTTTCCGGCTACCCGGATAAAGCACTAAATAAACTTCAGTTAGTGCTAAATACGGCTGCTAGAATCCTGACTAGAACCAAAAAAAATTATCATATTACTCCAGTGCTAGCCTCCCTACACTGGCTTCCTGTCAAAGCAAGGGCTGATTTCAAGGTTTTACTGCTAACCTACAAAGCATTACATGGGCTTGCTCCTACCTATCTCTCTGATTTGGTCCTGCCGTACATACCTACACGTACGCTACGGTCACAAGACGCAGGCCTCCTAATTGTCCCTAGAATTTCTAAGCAAACAGCTGGAGGCAGGGCTTTCTCCTATAGAGCTCCATTTTTATGGAACGGTCTGCCTACCCATGTCAGAGACACAAACTCAGTCTCAACCTTTAAGTCTTTACTGAAGACTCATCTCTTCAGTGGGTCATGTGATTGAGTGTAGTCTGGCCCAGGAGTGGGAAGGTGAACGGAAAGGCTCTGGAGCAACGAACCGCCCTTGCTGTCTCTGCCTGGCCGGTTCCCCTCTTTCCACTGGGATTCTCTGCCTCTAACCCTATTACAGGGGCTGAGTCACTGGCTTACTGGGGCTCTCTCATACCGTCCCTGGGAGGGGTGCGTCACCTGAGTGGGTTGAGTCACTGATGTGGTCATCCTGTCTGGGTTGGCGCCCCCCCCTTGGGTTGTGCCGTGGCGGAGGTCTTTGTGGGCTATACTCAGCCTTGTCTCAGGATGGTAAGTTGGTGGTTGAAGATATTCCTCTAGTGGTGTGGGGGCTGTGCTTTGGCAAAGTGGGTGGGGTTATATCCTTCCTGTTTGGCCTTGTCCGGGGATTTGTCATTTGACTTTTAAAATGTATTTCCTTTTATTGTGGTATAAACACAACCAGTCATGATGTTTTCAACTGATTGTCTTACAATCACTTTAAAGGGCTCCTTTATTAGGCTACCCATGCAAGATATTTCCAGCCTCCAAACCAGTGCTTGACTTAGGCAGGAGCTCACCAGAGCTGAGTACCAGCACCTCAAAAGTTCTACTGCTTGAGCTCCTGTTCCTCTTATAGAATATTAGCCCATAAGTACTAGCATATATTTCAGTCCAAGTCAAGCACTGCTCCAAACAGCGGTGAATGGAAAGAGACATTGGTTACACAAAACACCAAAAAGTCTAATGATATTTGCCGATTGTCATTAGGCCAAAATGTATGCCTCCACTGCTGTCCACCTGTCTCTCGGTGTCGGCCATTCATACCTGCCTTGGCAAAATGTCAATGTTCTCATCGAACCACATCGCATTTTGGAGCGTAGACTATACCACCAGTTTTCAAGTCCATTCGCAAATGTTTCATCCCTCTGACATGCGGTAATTATTAATAATGGTGTAATAGCCTACAGTTTTCTTGACATTTAGTTTTCATTATTGTGATAGGCCCATGTTTTACCGGGACGTCGTACTCCCAATACTTATTTTGCCGGGACGTCATACTTTCACCCCTGCTCCTAACCCACAGAAAACTGGACACATTAATGTTCTTGTAACATTCCCATGAAACATGTCAATAACATTAGTAGATTGTATTCTGAGGACATGGTATCAACGTTCTGGGTAAATTCTATTTCACATTAAGGGGATGGTCTCTTGGAAACATTCCTTGCACATCACTGGAAACACTCCTTTGAAACCATTAGTTAATAACCTAAATAGACTTTGAAGGGAACATTCTCTTAAGTTCTGGTGAATGTTGTTAGCTAGGTAGCGCACAGTTCCCAGTCTTTAATGGCGGGAAACATCAGCTGTTCACAATGTATTGATTAACCAGAAATGGAACGTGTCGATGGGCACTCGTCAATGAATGAATGGTGTTTTAAGCGTGTTAGCCATATCAGCCAGTCAATCAGTTAGCCCAGTGTGGTATGTTGACTATCAAACGTACTCTCTGTGATCTTTTGCAAGCCTAGTACATCATCGGGAGTGATCACCGTGTTCGCGAGCTGTCCCTCCTCCCTGGTCGCCGGGACCCCAACGTTCATCAAGTTGCAGCCTTTTTTTTAAATCGCCACCGTTGGGTTTGGGATCTGTTAGGGAAGATTCAGAATTTGTTGGTAACATATGTAAGATGTTTTATATTTATCAAATGGGTGTAAGTTAATTCTCATCAGAATGGTATTTTTGTATAATACTGTGGCAGGGTTGCAGTATCTGTTCTATGTCAAGACTAAGTTGCATGGCCGCTGAGAGGGGAGAGGTCAAAGTGTCATCATGTGTAAGCATATCTTTTGCTCCACTGTGTGTGTGCCAGTTCACTCCCTAGTTTTCCCATCGGAGATGGCAATGTCTGGAATCACCCTCCTCTCCGTGAGTTTGTCCAGGAGGTTGTATTTAGAGTTGGTTGCATCTAAATGACAATTTGATATATGCCTGTTGATATGGAGGATTGGTTTATGGTTCTGGGGTTTGGGAAAGGTGACAAAGCTGAACGATGAATTATGTCTATGCTGTCTTATCCTGTGTGTGTGTCTTTACTATAAAGGACCTCATTTACAATGTGGAAGGGGCTCTCAGAGAATTCATGGTTAGACACTGAATCGATCTGAGAGTCACAGGGTTGTGATAGAGCTCATATAATTAAAGATGGACTTTGATAACTAACTCTGACTTGTGTGTGTGGTTTGCTCCCATGATTTGGTAAATAGAGGAAATTTCCACGACAGATCGCGTTCAGACTCGTCTGGCCGTTGCTGTTGTGAGCATTGAAAATATGATTGGCCTATCTTGAGGGTGTCTGTCTGTGTTAAAAGCAACATTTTGCAACATATGGTTTGACTAGCGGAAAGGCTGTGGCTGGCCTTGGGTGTAGGCATCTATCATGAATTGTTGGGGGCACATACAGAACGTAGGGTAGGGAACAAACGGTCTTTTGTTAGATAACAGGAGCCAGGTACGTGATAACTGTATATTCTACACAACTACAACGACTGACCGCTGAAGCACCTAGGGGACCAGCTCGGGCGCCAACAATCAACGATAGGCTGAGTGAATTTAAACCACGCCCAGTCTCTACTCTGACAGGCCGGCTCGGAAGCAGGAACTACTTCTGTCAGAACAATAATAGTAACAATAATAACTTTGTCAGGAACAAGTCAGTTCTCTGTTTGCTATGCGAGGTGTGACAGAGAGCCCGTATATACGAAAATTGCATTTACCACTTATTGCTTAGCTAATAAAAAGTGCATAGTATACAATACGGTGACTCAGTGTCAAACTTATCCTGATAGCAGATTCGATTGATGCAACCCTTAACACTGTTGTTACTGCTGCTTCCTCCAGTATCTCTTCCTCCACCGCAACTGCCTGGATTATTATCGGCAGACTTCTCAGCGCTTGACAGGTCCTGGCTGTTGCTTTTGCTGGTACAAGAATATCTAATTCCCCGTCCCTCCTCTCCCTTCTCAAAGCCCGGGCTTGCAAGAAACAAAAACAGCCGGCCACCCTCGTTGCTGCATTCCCTCCCTCCCTCTCCGAAGGCTGCACAGCTGCTGTCTCTGTAGCTCCTTCCTGCTTAATTCAAAGCCCTACTTTCAGAGTTGAAGTCTGGCGTGTGCAGTAGATGATGCTTCTGTTGTTGCTCTCTCACCGAATGAACCAGCCAACAGCACACTAATAGCCTATGACCGAAATGGTCTTTGGTAGGATCGTCTCTGGTAGGGTCGCTGCAGGCTTGCAGCTGCCACTAAAGATGGCAAGGCAAAGCAAAGTAAGTTTATGCCTTTTGGTCGTAGCTTAATTGAAAAAGGGTGGTGAGTGGATGATTTTTTAAAGCTATCTCATGGAAGTGGCAGCATCATCTTCCTACTCAACCTGGTCTCAGAGCATTTAATATTATTGTGTATATAAATTGAAGACGCTCCATTTGGTATGATATGTTACGTTTCCTATGGTATGTATTCATTTGTGGATGTCCATTCTCATGATATGTTATGAATTACAATTCTTATGTTTCGAATTTGCAAAACAAAATATATCGTATGAATTTGTAAAACACACAATATGTTTGGAATTTGCAAAAAGCTCAAATGCTAAAGTTGTCCATGATGAGAATCTCACACAGGTCGTGAAATTTTAGGTCATCAATGAGGAAATGCTACTCCCTAGAGGCCAGCTGTCTCTACTGCAGAACCAGTCACAATTCAGGGTGTTGTTTGTCATGGTTTGGTTTGTCAGCAAAGGTGACATTTTTTTCCAGAATGTTTCTTCATGAAACGTTCAATTGGAATATATACATTGCTAAGTTTGTCTCCACAAAAGGTGTCAGAACAGAAAGGGAACACTTCAAAAGAAAAGGGCAGACTTCATGAATGTGGAGAATGATTGGCAGTCTTTTCTTTGTGGATTATGTTGAGCTTTTTCTTCTAGGATAGTAAAACAAGGAAAATAATCCCTCATGAGGACAATGTCTATTTTAAGTTTAGGGGTTAGGTTTAGGGCTACAGTTAGGGTTCGAATTAGGGTCAGGGTAAGGGGTTAGTGGTTTGGTTAAGGGTAAGGGGTTAGGTTTAGGGTTGAGGCTAAGGTTAGGGTAATGTTATGGGTTAGGTTTAGGGTTAGGGTTATGGTATGGTTTACCATTAGGGGTTAGGGAAAACAGTATTTTAAATGGAAATTAATTTTACGTCCCCACGAGGAAAGAAGAGCATAACGCGTGTGTGTCTGTGTGTGTGTGTGTGCGTGCGTGCGTGTGTGCGTGCGTGCGTGTGTGCGTGCGTGCGTGTGTGTGTGTTGAATGTCTGAATACGGTAGAGTATATATATGGTCAGAGAGCTCCTGCCATAGGCTTGCTGACTGTGCTTATCTCTTTGTCACATCTGGGCTACTGCTAGCATCAGCAGAAACACACACACATTGATTGAAACACATAAAAGGAGCAGAGACCCTCCACACAAAACAACACACACACACACACACATTGATTTATACACATACCAGGAGCAGAGGCCCTCCACACAAAACAACACACACACACACACACACACACATTGATATATACACATACTAGGAGCAGAGGACCTCCACAAAAAAACAACACACACACACACACACACACACACACACATTAATTTATACACATACTAGGAGCAGAGGCCCTCCATACAAAACAACACACACACACACACACACACATTAATTTATACACATACTAGGAGCAGAGGCCCTCCACACAAAACAACACACACACACATATTGATTTATACACATACTAGGAGCAGAGGCCCTCCACACAAAACAACACACACACATTGATTTATACACATACTGGGAGCAAAGACCCTCCATGCAAAACAACACAAACACACACACATTGATTTATACACATACTAGAAGCAGAGACCCTCCACACAAAACAACACACACACACACACACACACACACACACACGTTGATTCATACACATACTAGGAGCAGAGGCCCTCCACACAAAACAACACACACACACACATATTGATTTATACACATACTAGGAGCAGAGGCCCTCCACACAAAACAACACACACACACACACATTGATTTATACACATACTAGGAGCGGAGGCCCTCCACACAAAACATCACACACACACATTGATTTATACACATACTAGGAGAAGAGGCCCCCCACACAAGACAACACACACACACATTGATTTATACACATACTAGGAGCAGAGGCACCACACACAAAACAACACACACACACACACACGCACACAAACACACACACACACACACACACACACACACACACACACACACACACACACACACACACACACACTGATTTATACACATACTAGAAGCAGAGGCCCTCCACACAAAACAACACACACACACACACACACACACATTGATTTATACACATACTATGAGCAGAGGCCCCCCACACAAGACAACACACACACACACACCCACACACACACATTGATTTATACACATACTAGGAGCAGAGGCCCTCCACACAAAAATATCACACACACACACACACACATTGATGTATACACATATTAGGAGCAGAGGCCCTCCACACAAAACAACACACACACACACACACACACATTGATTTATATACATATTAAGAGCAGAGGCCCTCCACACACACACACACACACACACACACACACACACACACACACACACACACACACGCACACACACGGAGAGAGAGAGGCCTGGGCAATGTGCTGACGTCAGTAAGCTCTTCCCTACATGTTCATTATTTGCTGAGGAGTGAAGTGAATGGGATGCCGTCGCCTCTGTTAGATATTTAGCATTGTACAGCCCTACCAGTCTCTCTCAACGCTGTTTTTTTTTCTGTCTCTGCCTGTTTGCTTTAGCAGCACAATGAAATACATAGAGAGTTAGAATAGGCTTTAGCATGCTACCATAGTACTGCCCTTTCTGCTCTCCCTTTGCACCAGACACAGCATGCCTGCCCTGCCTACGTATGGACGGGCAATACTGTAACGTACATGGAAATAATGGCAACGCCACAATTCATGTTCATTTAGATTAATTGTAAAAAAGAAAAAGGAAAAGGAGCTGAAATGGAAAATTGCTCTGCCTCAGGCATAGTAGAAACTATTTCAAGACAGTCCGTCATCGCTTATAGCACATCAGTGAATTTACTTAGAAGGACAGACAAGTGTACATACACAAGCATGTAGACAAGAACAAAACATACATTCGGTTTTGGTTCCATAATTTTTTTAAATGCATTAAAATGCACTATACATTATGTGGGTTGAGTGCTGTAACAACACTGGATAAAACAATTAATACTATCACTTATTAACCAGAAGTTATTCACTTTTCACATTTCCTTACCTTAATAAAATATTTGCATTATTTGATGAGTTTATAATTTAATTTCAAGTCATCATCTCATCTCTAAAGAGCTTCTGCCTACAACTGAAATGGTGAAGGCCTATCATTAGGTACATACTTAACTATACTGTACACTATTTTACATCACAAACCAAAGAACAAGGCTTATGTAAACAGTAAGCAACATAATTGACAACGCTCTTCCGAATGTCATCTAAAGTATGTAACATTGCTGCAGAGGAGGACAGCTCTGTATCCATGGCTCGAAAGGTTCTTCTTTTACATCACTTTCTCCTTTTTATACGATTCCCATAGCTGACATTTTATTGAATCATGGTCCATTCACATTTTTTATTTTTATTTACATTTTATTTTTTCACTCTGGCATCAGTGTGACGCAACAGACACCGGGATTTGTCGGACCAGGCAATGTTTTTCAACTCCTCAATTGTCCAGTGTTGGTGATGGCGTGCCCACTGGAGCCACTTCTTCTTGTTTTTAGCTGATAGGAGTGGGACCCGGTGTGGTCATCTGCTCCAATAGCCCATCCTTGACAAGGACAAGCAAGTTGTGTGTTCCGAGATGCCTTTCTGCCAACCACTGTTGTACTGCTCTGTTATTTGCCCATTTGTGGCCCACGTCTTAGCTTGCACAATTCTTTCCTCTCTCATCAGCGATCTGTTATCGCACAGAGGACTGGATGTTTTTTGTTTGTCACACCATTCTCTGTAAACCTTAGACAATGTTGTGCGTGAAAAGCCCAGGAAGCCAGACGTTTCTGAGATACTGGCCCCTGCGCACCTGGCACATAAGTTCATACCACGCTCAAATTCACTTAGGTCACTCGTTTTGCCCATTCTAACGTTCAATCGAACAGTAACTGAATGCCTCGATGCCTGTCTGCCTGCTTTATATAGCAAGCTAAGGCCACGTGACAGTCTGTAGGAGCTAATAATTTTCATGAACTGGGTGGTGTACCTAATAAACTAGCCACTGAGTGCATATAAGACATTATATGATGGGTATGATGCAAAAATACTTATTTAATGTTGTAATTGTGTTGGTAACCGGTTTATAATATCAATAAGGTATCAATATAGCTAAGGGCTTTATCCAGGCATGACATAAATCAAAGCCATGTGCCTAAGTACAGCTCTTAGCCATGGCCAATATATAACACCCCCTTTGGGTCTTATTACTTAATTATGTCCTATACAGTAGGTGTATTTGTTTCACCGTATGTACGGTGTCTATATTGGTGTCTGTGTGTCTCTGTATTGGTCTCTGTGTGTTCGTGCGTGCGCGTGTGTGTGTGTATCAGGAAGGCTCAGGCCCAGTAACAATGGATCCCAAAGCAAAGTGCTGACAGTGAAGTAGGTGTGGCCGACCCCCTAGCCCCGAAGGTGTGTATATATACCCACACACACACCTCCCTGGCAGAGCGCTTAGTGGAACCCTGCGAAACACACAGCTTACGTTTTAGGTAGGTCTGCTGGCAGATAGCTTCATGTTTATCTAATAGATTTCATTTACTCCTATGTTTGGATAGATCTGATCTGATCATAGCTTTATGTTTATCAAATAGTGATGAACCACAAAGTTATTTGATTGGAGATTCTCCATTGAGCATGTTTTTTTTAAAGACGTAAGGCTTGATCTGGGTCCCGGAAACCGGCCCATAGATTTCTATTTGTCTGTGTGATAGAGCTTCGCAGGGCTTTTAGAACAGGGGACTATAAAATAATGTTTCCCAAATGATGGGTCTGGAACCAGTGGTGACTGGGAGTTGTTAGACTGTTAGTAGCAGGATACGTTTTTGTTTTATCTTGTTTGGAGGATGAGAATACTATTATTTGAAAGGCTTCAGTTGAGGTGGAGTGGTATAGAATAGTCTGAGAACCATTGAGGCTATGATGACCGGGAGCTTCAGTGCGGTGGTATGACTGGTCATCATGCATAGATCACTCTGTTTGTTTAAAAGAGCTTACCAGGGCTTTGGTAGAGCAGCAGATTAACAGGGAGAGCCTGGTGTATAGAGCTGGTCAGGCGTCCTGCACACGTCTGTCTGAGGCTTTACCTAAAGGTTCATTGAACTGTGTTGTTCTGTAGCTACTGGTCAGGGGACCAAAGGCGATGGGCCATTCACTGGGAGCTTCAAGGCAGGGTGGGATTTCTTGGTGTAGGCATAAAAAAAATGTTTTGGTCAAGAATTAACTTAATTATTTATATGTTCAGTTAATATCTCCCTCTGTATCCCTCTCTCCTATCTCTCTCCATTTCAGCACTGAGACAGAAGGACATAATGGCTCTGACCAACCCAATGAACCCTGTGAACCCCATGCCCATGGGCCCATGGAAGATCACAGTGTACGACCAGGAGTACTTCCAGGGAAAGCGTATGGAGTTCACTGCCTGCTGCCAGAACATCATGGAGTGTGGCATGGAGAACATCCGCTCCCTGAAGGTCGAGTGTGGAGCGTAAGTAGTCCCAAAACTTTTCCCAAAACATGGAAGACTTAGGTGAGGTTTTCCAGCAGGCTAACATGAGCCAATGTCAGCCATTATTGCACTGGGCACTGACTAATCTTTCTCTCGCTCCTTAGTTATCTCTTCTGTAATTTCTCTCTTTCTTTCTCTCTCCCTACCTTCCTTTCTTTCTCCCTACATCGCCCTCTCTTTCATTACATCTCTCTCCATCACTATTTCTCTCTTTCCATCTCCCTTTCTCTCCCTCCAACATTCCTTCCCTGTATCCCTCTTTTTGCCTCCCTCTAGCTGGGTTGGGTATGAGCACTCCAGTTTCTGTGGCCAGCAGTTTGTCCTGGAGAAGGGAGACTACCCCCGTTTTGAGGCCTACAGCGGCAGCAACTCCTACCGCATCGAGAGGATGATCTCGTTCAGACCCATCTGCTCCGCTGTGAGCCCTTAAATGCATCCAATATGGCACCCTATTCCCTATATACTGCACTACTTTTGACCAGGGCCCTTAGGGCACTGGTCAAAAGTAGTAGCCTATATAGGGAACCTTACAGCATACAATGCTATCCCATCCCACATTATCATGGATCATCACATTATTATCATTATCAACATTATCTACAATGCATCAAATCACATTGCATTACCTTTACTATAACAACTCAAGACAACATAACATTCTATGACATTATCATGCAAAGGTTACCAGATTACTTACATTGCATAATATTGTATAACCTTATGATACATTCAATTATCGATAACAATACATGAAATACTATAATAATGTAAACTGCTGTTTAATATGTCTCTCTCTTCATCCCTTCTCTCTCTCTTTCTCTCTCTCTCTCTCTCTCTCTCTCTCTCTCTCTCTCTCTCTCTCTCTCTCTCTCTCTCTCTCTCTCTCTCTCTCTCTCTCTCTCAGAGCCACAAGGAGTCCCGTATGACCATCTATGAAAAGGAGAACATGATTGGTCGCCAGTTTGAGATGTGTGATGACTACCCCTCCCTGCAGGCCATGGGCTGGTTCAACAACGAGGTTGGATCCATGCACATCCAGAGCGGAGCGTAAGTACTAATGCCATGACAGGGACACTGCCACTTCACGCTAAATATACTACCACTGCTATTTCTGCTATTACTACAAGTGCACAATTGCAGCTGAACCATCTACTCACTCAGCTTTAACTACAACTGAAATACTACTACCACTCTACTACTACTTGTACTACTACTACTAGTACACTACTGACACAGACCAATCTCTACTGCTAATAATGACTGTTACTACTACTACTACTACTACTACTACTACTACTACTACTACTACTACTAGTACACTACTGACACAGACCAATCTCTACTGCTAATAATGACTGTTACTTCTACTGCTACTACTACTAGTACACTACTGACACAGACCAATCTCTACTGCTAATAATGACTGTTACTTCTACTACTACTACTACTAGTACACTACTGACACAGACCAATCTCTACTACCAGTAATGCCTGTTACTTCTACTACACTACAACAACTACAACACTACTACTACAACAACACTACAACAACTACTACAACACTACTGCTAATACTACTACACTACTAATAATACTAATACTATAACACTAATACTACTACTACTTCTACACTAATACTACTAAACACCACTACTACTAGTACTACTACTACTACTACTACTACTACTACCGACTACACTCCTATTACTACTACTACACTAATACCATTACTACCACTACTACTACTGCACTACTACTACACTAATACCAATACTACTACAACTACTGCACTACTACTACTACTACACTCTAATATCAATACTACCACTACTACTGCTACTACTACTACTACACTAATACCACTACTACCACTACTACTACTACTACTACTATTACTACTACTACACTAATACCACTACTACCACTACTGCACTACTACTACTACCTACTACTACACTAATGCCAATACTTCTACCACTACTACTACTACTACTACCACCACCACTTCTGCACTACTACTAATACAACACTAATACCAATACCACTACTACTACTAATACAACACTAATACCAATACTACTACCACTACTACTACTACTACTACTACCACCACCACTTCTGCACTACTACTAATACAACACTAATACCAATACCACTACTACTACTACTAATACAACACTAATACCAATACTACCACTACTACTACTACTACTACTACTACTACACTAATACCAATATTACTACCACTACTACTACTACTACTACTACTACTACTACTACTACTACACTAATACCAATACCACTACTACTTCTACTGCACTACTATAGCTGGCCAACCTTTATCATTTCAAACCTGAAGCTGCCATTCCAATAATACACTACACTGTAATCATTTTCACACGTTTATTGCCTGCAATACTCTGTCCTATTGCCAAGTTGATTCTCATCCTCATTCCCATGGCCCACTCTGACTTACCTCACAGTAACAGTGTATCTGATTGACCTGTTCTCTTCTCTCCCTCTAGCTTTGTGTGCTACCAGTTCCCCGGCTACCGTGGCCACCAGTACATCATGGAGTGTGACTGCCACGGAGGAGAGTACAAGTGTTACCGTGAGTTTGGCTCCCACGCCCAGACCCCTCAGATCCAGTCTATCAGGAGGATTCAGCACTGAGCAGGAAACACCTTCTTCATCCTTCCTCCTCTTCTTCTACTTCCTACTCCTCCTCCCTCTCTTCTCTCCCCTCTCCTACTACTCCGCCTTCTACTCCGCCTCCTCTCCCTCGCCCATCCCGGTTCCGCTGGTCCAGCTAGTCCAGGCAGGATTGCGGGCCGGGCCTCAGGTGCTTACCGGCGACGTCAAATGTTCACGGCACGTATTTTTTTAAACCATCATGAAAAACAAAGGAAGTACGAATTGAAAGACAGGGAATGACAGAGATGAGAGAAAGAGTAATGAATCCTCAACACCTCCCAGAGGCTGGACGCCAAACCTTTTGCTCCTCTTCGTCCACGACATCATCATTATCATCAGCTTCTTCATCATCATCATCATAATCACCACTATTGCCTGTCACTGTAGTTGTGATGGTATACATTGTATGAGACTGATGAATAAAGAGAACAAGCAAAAGAAAGAGAGAATAACAAGACAATGACTGGCTTGTAGTTGTGTAACTGTGTTTGTTTGTCCAGCACTTCCCACGCACACACACAGAGATATGGGGGAAAGAGGGTGGATACAGATGAGGCTTGACATGGGAATATAGTACCCTGATAAACAGAGTTTATAGACCATACGGCCAAGCACTTATTCATTCACCTGCTTTAGGGTAACTGGGGGGGGGGGGGGGGGGGGGAACTGCGCAGGTGCAAGTGAGAAAGGACTCACTTGCCGGGTAGGAAACCCTGTTCTCTTGGGTTGGGGAAGCATTGCATCGAGGACACTGTGTGGAGTGGCGGAGCCAAACTCTGCTGTTTCGGTATAGCATGCAGTTATAGCTGAGAGTATTGCTGTTTGGACATACGGACAGAGTATTGAGCACTTACTGTAGCGCTGAAAAGTACCGCTATATGTAACATAGCTTGGCTTATGCTGAAGATGTGTGAGTGCAGGTTTCGGTCAGTAGAAGCTGCTGAGGGGAGGGTTGGTCATAATAATGGCTGGAATGGCATCACGTATTTGATACCATTCCACTAATTCAGCTCCAGCCATTATTAATTTGGGTGCCACCAACCTCCTGTGGATTGGGCAGGTTACTTTCTAAATGTAATCCGTTACAGTTATTATTTACCTGTCCAAAATTGTAATCAGTAACGTTACATTTGAATTACCTAAACTTAGTAATGTCATCTAAAAGTAATTAGATGACATTACTGAGTTTGGGTAATAAAGAAAACATTGTAACTTTAAGAGTTTTCCTAGTATATGCTTGATGTTTATAGATTGTACGTTGGGGGGGAAAATGTCCAAATCAAAGATAATGTTTTTGTAAAGATGAAATGTGAAGTTAGTTGTCTAAATTGGATCTGAGTAAAATCCAAACCTTGCCGCGTAACATGGTACACCCAGAGAATTGCCCTAAAGGCAGAGAATTGCCCTAAAGGAACACTGTAGGTGAAGCATGTTGGTATTACAGACACAGACAGCGAGTGGTTGAAAATGTCAGTGAAGACACTTGCCAATTGATCAGCACATGCTCGGGGGAAACATGTCCTGGTAATCCGTCTGGCCCTGCGGCCTTGTGAACGTTGACCTGTTTAAAGGTCTTACTCACATCGGCTGCGGAGAGCGTGATCACATAGTCATCCAGAAAAGTTGATGCTCTCATGCATGTTTTAGTGTTACTTGCCTCAAAGCGAGCATAGAAGTAATTTAGCATGTCTGGTAGGCTCGTGTCACTGGGCAGCTCTCGGCTGTGCTTCCCTTTGTAGTCTGTAATAGTTTGCAAGCTCTGCCACATCCGACGAGCGTCGGAGCCTGTGAAGTACAATTCCATCTTAGTCCTGTATTCACGCTTTGCCTGTTTGATGGTTCGTCGGGGGGCATTGCGTTTTTTTTTTAGAAGCTTCCAGGTTAGAGTCCCGCTCCTTGTAAGCTCTACCCTTTAGCTCAGTGCGAATGTTGCCTGTAATCCATGGCTTTTGGTTGGGGTATGTACGTACAGTTGCGTCGGAATGACGTCATCGATGCACTTATTGATGAAGCGAGTGACGAATGTGGTGTACTCCTCAATGACATCGGATGAATCCTGGAACATAATATAGTCTGTGCTAGCAAAACAGTCCTGTAGCTTAGCATGTGCTTCACCTGACCACTTTTTGATGACCGAGTCACTGATGCTTCCTGCTTTATTTTGAGCTTGTAAGCAGGAATCAGGAGGATAGAATTAGGGTCAGATTTGCCAAATGGAGGACGAGGGAGAGATTTGTACACGTCTCTGTGTATGGAGTAAAGGTGGTCTAGAATTTAAGTGTCCCTGCATTAAATTACCCGGCCACTAGGAGTGCCGCCTCTGGATGAACATCTTCCTGCTTGCTTATGGCGGTATACAGCTCATTGAGTGCGGACTTAGTGCCAGCCTCGGTCTGTGGTGGTATATAGACAGCTATGAAAGATACAGATGAAAACTCTCTACTTCCTTAGATATCATGCACCAGCTGTTGTTTACAAATATACATAGACCGCCACCCCTAGTCTTACCAGAGGCGGCTGTTCTATCCTGTCGATACAGTGTAAAACCAGCCAGCTGTAGGTTATTCATGTCGTCGTTCACCCACGACTTGGTGAAACATAAGATATTACAGTTTTTTTTTACAGTCCCTTTGGTAGGATATACGTGCTTTAAGTTCGTCCAAATTATTATCCAGCGATTGTACGTTGGTCAATAGTACCGATGGCAAAGGTAGATTGGCCACTTTTCGCGACTTCTCACAAGGAACCCCGATCTCATTCAGCAATACCTCTTCCGTCTCTTTGTCCTGGAAGTGACTGGGATGAGGACCCTCTCGTCCGACTCATTAAAGAGAAATTCTTCATCCAGTTCAAGGTCAGTAATCGCTGTTCTGATTTCCAAAAGCTCATTTCGGTCATAAGAGACAATAGCAGCAACATTATGTACAAAAAAAGTTACAAATAAAATAGCACAGTTAGTTAAGAGCCCATAAAACAGCAGCCATCCTCTCTGGCACCATCTTAATGATGTGACAATGGTGGTAACTGTTTGGATAAGCATTTGTTTGAAGAGTTAGACAATTAGTTTTAGAACGGTAGTTCCTGCTCATGACCAACTTGTGAGTCAAAAACTCATATATAAGATCATAGCATGTACAGTGACTTGCGAAAGTATTCGGCCCCCTTGAACTTTGCGACCTTTTGCCACATTTCAGGCTTCGAACATAAAGATATAAAACTGTATTTTTTGTGAAGAATCAACAACAAGTGGGACACAATCATGAAGTGGAACGACATTTATTGGATATTTCAAACCTTTTTAACAAATCAAAAACTGAAAAATTGGGCGTGCAAAATTATTCAGCCCCTTTACTTTCAGTGCAGCAAACTCTCTCCAGAAGTTCAGTGAGGATCTCTGAATGATCCAATGTTGACCTAAATGACTAATGATGATAAATACAATCCACCTGTGTGTAATCAAGTCTCCGTATAAATGCACCTGCACTGTGATAGTCTCAGAGGTCCGTTAAAAGCGCAGAGAGCATCATGAAGAACAAGGAACACACCAGGCAGATCCGAGATACTGTTGTGAAGAAATTTAAAGCCGGATTTGGATACAAAAAGATTTCCCAAGCTTTAAACATCCCAAGGAGCACTGTGCAAGCGATAATATTGAAATGGAAGGAGTATCAGACCACTGCAAATCTACCAAGACCTGGCCGTCCCTCTAAACTTTCAGCTCATACAAGGAGAAGACTGATCAGAGATGCAGCCAAGAGGCCCATGATCACTCTGGAAAAACTGCAGAGATCTACAGCTGAGGTGGGAGACTCTGTCCATAGGACAACAATCAGTCATATATTGCACAAATCTGGCCTTTATGGAAGAGTGGCAAGAAGAAAGCCATTTTTTAAAGATATCCATAAAAAGTGTCGTTTAAAGTTTGCCACAAGCCACCTGGGAGACACACCAAACATGTGGAAGAAGGTGCTCTGGTCAGATGAAACCAAAATTGAACTTTTTGGCAACAATGCAAAACGTTATGTTTGGCGTAAAAGCAACACAGCTGAACACACCATCCCCACTGTCAAACATGGTGGTGGCAGCATCATGGTTTGGGCCTGCTTTTCTTCAGCAAGGACAGGGAAGATGGTTAAAATTGATGGGAAGATGGATGGAGCCAAATACAGGACCATTCTGGAAGAAAACCTGATGGAGTCTGCAAAAGACCTGAGACTGGGACGGAGATTTGTCTTCCAACAAGACAATGATCCAAAACATAAAGCAAAATCTACAATGGAATGGTTCAAAAATAAACATATCCAGGTGTTAGAATGGCCAAGTCAAAGTCCAGACCTGAATCCAATCGAGAATCTGTGGAAAGAACTGAAAACTGGTGTTCACAAATGCTCTCCATCCAACCTCACTGAGCTCGAGCTGTTTTGCAAGGAGGAATGGGAAAAAATGTCAGTCTCTCGATGTGCAAAACCAATAGAGACATACCCCAAGCGACTTACAGCTGTAATCGCAGCAAAAGGTGGCGCTACAAAGTATTAACTTAAGGGGGCTGAATAATTTTGCACGCCCAATTCAATTTCAGTTTTTGATTTGTTAAAAAAGTTTGAAATATCCAATAAATGTCGTTCCACTTCATGATTGTGTCCCACTTGTTGTTGATTCTTCACAAAAAAATACAGTTTTATATCTTTATGTTTGAAGCCTGAAATGTGGCAAAAGGTCGCAAAGTTCAAGGGGGCAGAATACTTTCGCATGGCACTGTATTGACAACCAACCACACTGACGGCGTAGAATTATACTGATGCCCTTTATTAAATATCTGTCATTGTTTCTTTTTTGGAATAGACCCTGTAATGGTCCAAAAGTATATGTCAAACTTCTCTCCATAGTAACCAAGCTCTCCTCTCCCTCCTCTCTCCTCCAGTGCATAGCCAGTCTGGATGACTCGAAAGCCACACTGTAAATGTCTACATCTCGGTGTCCTAACCCTCCTTTTTCTTTAGGGGCATGTATTTTCTTCGGTAGATGTGCCACCTTTGCCTTTTATATGTAAAATACTTGATCTGACAACTGATTAGTTGGTCTGGACACCAGACTGTTGCTGATTGGTGACGTCTCAGAGACCACTACTGCATGTTTATTTCCCACCAATAGGGGGCATGCTCTCCTCTTCCTCCTCCTCCTCCTCCATTTTTCACCTCTCATTCATTTAATTTCTTCCCTCTTCTCTCTCCCTTTCCTTTCCTCTCCTCTCCGTCCACATAATTGCCCTTCTCTCTCTTGCTCTTTGTCTTCCTCTCTGTCTGTTTTTCCTCCTACTCTCTCTCTCTCTCTCTCTCTCTCTCTCTCTCTCTCTCTCTCTCTCTCTCTCTCTCTCTCTCTCTCTCTCTCTCTCTCTCTCTCTCTCTCTCGGGATCCCAGTCCTAAGTGCCTTCTCCAGTAATTCAATCCACAAAGCTTACATTCAGCGAGAGTGGCTGACTGACGTCTTCAACTTCAAAACTGGTTGAAAATATGTCTTCTCAGTCAGTTTTGCTCACTGGGCTGTGGCTGAGCTCTGACAGAAAGATGGGGGTAAAGGGAGAGAGGAGGACAGAGAACGAGAGAGAACAAAAGAGATGGATGGGGACATGGAACAATGGACAATGAACAAGAGAGGTGGAGGGGGAAAAGGAAGAGAGAGAGATAGAGATGACCAGAGTAAAGAGAAAGATGTAGATGGTAGGAGAGAAGGTGGAAGGATAAGGGAGAGTCTTTGTGTTGATGAAAGAGAAGGAGATGGTGTCACGGCTTCAAGACATAGTGAGTGCAGGAGTCAGGCGCAGAGAGCAGGGTAGTTCAAAAGATGTGGATCTTTAATATAAAAAAAAAACCAGAGAGACGGTCACGCCACACACACACAAGGGCGCATAAAGTCCCAGTACAAACAAACAGGACCAAACTGATCGGAAAAAAGAAACCACAAGAATAATCAAACACCATAAACAGAAAAACAAGCCCGCACAGAAGCAGGCGGGCCTACTGGGTTTAAATAGCCAACAACCAAACCTAAACATGAAACAGGTGCAACAAATCAGACACAACTAAATGAAACAGAAAAGGGGATCGGTGGCAGCTAGTAGGCCGGCGACGACGACCGCTGAGCGCCGCCCGAACAGGAAGAGGCACCATCTTGCGGGATTCGTGACAGATGGTGTGAAACAGAAAATTGAGATGGAAAACTGAGCTAATTGCTTAAAAGCCTTAATGCAGGAAGTCCATCAGTGTCAGCTTCCAGTAAAATGAGGAGAAAGAGGGAGGAGGGGAGGGAGAGAATGAGAGAGAGAAAGGTAAAGTGGGAGTGAGACAGGGATAGAAATGGTAAGACAGAAGAGGAATAAGAGAGAGAGCTAAAGAGAGGAAGATTAAGAGCAGAGTGGAGTAGTATTGCTTTGTGTATGGCCCTGTATGATCCCTCCTTCTCAATCCTGCATAGGAACCTGAACCAGTCACTTTTAAATGTATCTCTCTCAGTTTAGGTCTTCAGTGTTAGTCAATCAATCAATCAAATGTATTTATAAAGCCCCTTTTACATCAGCAGCAACAGAAAAAACAAAGAGCAGGCAATGCAGATGAAGAAGCACAGTGGCTAGTAAAAACTCCCTAGACAGGCAGGAACATAGGAGGTAACCTAAAGGAACCAGGCTTTGAGGGGTGGCCAGTCCTCTTCTGGCTGTGTCGGGTGGAGATTATAATAGTACATGGCCATTAAGCCCATATCGTTCTTCATAAATTAACATCAGGGTCAAATAATAATACCAGTGGTTGTAGAGGGTGCAACAGGTCAGCATCTCAGGAGTAAATGTCAGTTGGCTTTTCAAAGCTAAGCATTCAGAGGTTGAGACAGCAGGTGCAAAAGACAGAGAAAGAGAGAGAAAGAGGGACAGCATCGGAGAGTGACAGTCCAGGTAATAGGGTTAGAGGCAGAGAATCCCAGTAGAGAGAGGGGAGCCGGCCAGGCAGAGACAGGTGGTTCATCACTCCAGTGCCTCGCCGTTCACCTTTGCACCCCTGGGCCAGACTACACTCAATCATAGGATCTACTGAGAGGATGAGTCTTTAGTAAAGACTTAAAAGTTGAGACCGAGTCTAAATCTCTGACTTGGATCGGCAGACCATTCCATAAACATTTAGCAGAAAGTTCTGCCTCCAGCTGTTTACTTAGAAATTCTAGGAACAATAAGGAGGCTTGCATGTGACCGTAGCATACGTGTAGGTATGTATGGCAAGACCAAATCGGAGAGATAGGTAGAAGCAGGTCCATGTAATGCCTTGTAGGTTAGAAGTAAAACCTTGAAATCAGCCCAAGTCTGGAGAGTACAGCATTGCAGTAGTCTAATATTGAAGTGGCAAAAGCATGTATTTGTTTCTCTACATAATCTTTTGACAAAAGATTATGCTTTTTGCAATGTCATGAAGGTGGAAAAAAGCTGCTCTTCAAATATGTGTTATAGGTTCATCAATAGAGAGATCGGGGTCCAGATTAACACAGAGGTTCTTCACAGTTTCATTTGGGAATACTGTACAACCATTAAGATTCATTGTCAGATCTGACAGCAGATCTATTTGTTTCTTGGGACCTAGAACTAGCATCTCTGTTTTGTCCGAGTTTAAAAGTAAAACATTTGCAGCCATCCACTTTTTTATGTCTGAAACACAGGCTTCCAGGGCAATTTTGGGTCTTCACCATGTTTCATCGAAATATACAGCGGTGTGTTGTCCGCATAGCAGTGAAAGTTGACATTGTGTTTCCGAATCACATCACCAAGAGGTATAAAATATAGTGAAAACAATAGTGGTCCTAAAACGGAACCTTGAGGAACACCAAAATTTACCATTGATTTGCCAGATAACAAACCATCCTCAGAGATGAACTTATATCTTTCCGACAGATAACATCTAATCCAGGCAAGAACTTGTCTGCGTAAGCCAAGTAGGGTTTCCAATCTCTCCTAAAGAATGTGGTGATCTACGGTGTCGAAAGCAGCACTGAGGTCTAGCAGCACAAGGACAGATGCAGAACCTTGGTCTGATGCCATTAAAAGGTTGTTTACCACCTTCACGAGTGCGGTGTCAGTACTATGATGGGATCTAAAACCAGACTGGAGCGTTTCGTATACATTATTTGTCTTCAGGAAGGCAGTGAGTTTCTGAGCAACAGCTTTGTCAAAAAACATTTAGAAGAATTGGAGATTCGATATAGGCCGATATTTTAAAAAAATTACATTTTCCAAGTCAAGGTACGTCTTTTTCAGGAGGGGCTTTATTATTACCACTTTTAGTGAGTTTGGTACACATCCAGAGGGTAAGGAACGTTTATTATATTCATTGTAGGAGGGCAAAGCACAGCAAGTAACTCTTTAAGTAGTTTAGTTAGAATAGGGTCCAAGAGACAGCTGGAATGTTTAGAGGCAATTACTATTTTCCTGAATGTGTTAACCTCTCTGAGCACGGAACCCGGTAGCGGTCTGAAATTCCACAACATACGGTGATCGCTACTTAAATAGTCATATTAAACATTCATGAAAATACAAGTGTCTCACGTTTATCGAAAGCCTAGAATATTGCTAATCCAACTGCGTTGTCAGATTAAAAAAAGGATTTACTGCGAAAGAATACGGATGTGATTATCTGAGTATAGAGCCCCATAAAAAACAACCATTTCAACCAACACAGGCGTAACATAATCACAAACTGCATTAAAATAAATTGTTTACCTTTGACGATCTTCGTCTGTTTGCAATCCCAATGCTCATTGTTACACAATGAATTATCTTTTGTTTGATAAAATCCGTTTTTATAGCCTAACACGAAACATTTTGTGAACTGCTTGTGTCGTGAATTCCGTCTCATTCCATTTTCGATGACACAATCCAGGTAAATAACCCACACAAAACGTGACTTTTCTAGTCATGTTTGGTTTCACTGCAATCAACCGGTTGTTTGTAACACAATCAAACCTGATGGGTCATTTCGCAGGACGGATTGACTGAAAGAAACCGATTTGAAGACAACAAGTAATGACATCATTGTGCTCCAATGATTTGCCTGACAGTAGATACAGCTGGTCTGTTGTAATATAATAAAGACAGTAGCTCTAGCTGGACTGTCATAATGTAATAGAGACAGTAGATCTAGCTGAAATGTCACAATATAAATGAAGCAATATATAAACATGTAATGTCATGAAATGTGAGATGTCTGCTGCCCCACCCCAAACTACATGAAATAGCCTATTTGAGGCAGTTGAGGGGAGGGCAGGCCCACAACAATGGCCAAAGTGAAATGGAGACAGTAGACAGACACAGCTGGTCTGTTGTAATATAATAAAGACAGTAGATCTAGCTGGTCTGTCATAATATATTCAACCTTATGTTCCCTGTACTCTATATCTGTTTATTATACCTGTTGATACAGGGCTCAAATGTGAAACTATTCTAACTGAACATTTTCTTTCACAGTGACACTGACTCCGAATGGCAGCGCCCAGGGCCAAGGTGTCCATCCCCCACTGAAGCTGGTTCATCCAGCTCCTGCCACAAGTGGTGTTCATCTGCCCAAATTTATTTCTGCAGGCATGGATGTGCCTCAGGGCCAAAAGGGCACAGCATGGAGGCGTCGCTATGTTCTTTGCTAAATTAAGTCCCCCATCACCTGCGCCATATGCTTGGTGACCCTCTGCTTTACAGCAGAAAGAGACTGCTATGGCACCTGGTATCAGCAGCACAATATTGTGCAGAGCTTTGGCAAAGTGGGTGGGGTTATATCCTGCCTGTTTGGCCCTGTCCGGGGGTCTCATCGGATGGGGCCACAGTGTCCCCTGACCCCTCCTGTCTCAGCCTCCAGTATTTATGCTGCAGTAGTTTATGTGTCGGGGGGCTAGGGTCAGTTTGTTATATCTGGAGTACTTCTTCTGTCTTATCCGGTGTCCTGTGTGAATTTAAGTATGCTCTCTCTAATTCTCTCTTTCTCTCTCGGAGGAGGACCTGAGCCCTAGGACCATGTGTCAGGACTACCTGGCATGATGACTCCTTGCTGTCCCCAGTCCACCTGGCCTTGCTGCTGTTCCAGTTTCAACAGTTCTGCCTGCGGCTATGGAACCCTAAACTGTTCATATTTACTCTTGAGGTGCTGTCCTGTTGCATCCTCTACAACTACTGTGATTATTATTATTTGACCCTGCTGGTCATCTATGAACGTTTGAAAATCTCAGCCATGTTCTGTTATAATCTCCACCCGGCACAGCCAGAAGAGGACTGGCCACCCCTCATAGCCTGGTTCCTCTCTAGGTTTCTTCCTAGGTTTTGGCCTTTCTAGGGAGTTTTTCCTAGACACCGTGCTTTTACACCTGCATTGCTTGCTGTTTGGGGTTTTAGGCTGGGTTTCTGTACAGCATGTTATTTTGTGTTAGAATACCATTTTGGTATTTTGTATATAGTTATTTGTTTCAAAATGTATACCTTCACCAATTTGGCCACTAGAGTACATTTGGGCTACTTGTGTGGGACACCTGGGTGTCTTCATGATAAATTTACTGTAGCACACTCATTTTGGAAGTTATCATTCTGAAACTTTGCACAAGTACTGTTGCCCTCTTATGTTTTTCCCTGAAATTGTCCCCATCATCCTATCTGAATGTTTGTTTTATCTTGTTCATTTTAAAGATGATGATACAAAAAGAAAAAGAAAGAAACATGGTTTTTTTTCATTGTATTATCTAAACCAGATCTATTGTGTTATATTCTCCTACATTCAATTCACATTTACACAAACTTCAGAGTGTTTTCTTTCAAATTGTACCAGGAATATGCATATCCTTGGTTCTGTGCCTGAGCTATTTGGGTATGTCTTCAGGCGGAAATTTTAAAAACTGGGGGGTAGCTCTAAGAGGTTTTAAGAGACATAGGATAAAAAAAAATCTTGAGTGTCTCCCTATGATCCAAGGTCCTGGCAGTTCTGTGCAGACTCAGGACAACTGAGTTCAGGAGAAGTGAACATATTCAAATAGGAGTCCATAATTTGCTTTCTAATGATCATGATCTTTTCGTCAGAGAAGTTCATGAAGTCATCACTGCTGAAGTGAAGGCCATCCTCACCTGGGGAATGATGATTTTTAGTTAGCTTTGGGACAGCATCAACAATACATTTGGATAGTTTTTATTCTCAATCAGGCTGATCGTGTAGCACGGAGGGCTTTTTGATATTGCATTGTACTTTCTTTCCAAGCTAGACAGAAAGCTTCAAATTTGGTCGAGCACCATTTCCGTTCCAATTTTCTAGAAACTTGCTTCAAGGAGCTAGTTTCTTGTGACAATTGTTTTTATTGTTAGTGTTGTGACTGCATCTAGGGTGTTATGCAAGGTTATGTTTAGATCCTGAGTTAAGTGGTTAAATCCTTAAGAGTCTATTCATTTTTATGTTATGTTACTTAGTTTGATACACGGGTGTGCCAATCTAAGAAACATAATAAAAAAATCCCCATCAGCATCCGTCAATTTAAGCTATAGATACATTTTTTTTGCATGGGCTGTGTCTCTACCCTTCTTCCGCATCTGCAGTGGAAGGTGGCCAAGCTACAGCGATGTTTGTGAAAACGTCTATGTAGTCCGTTTTGCTCTATAACCCCCACAAGCCTGAAGTCGGTAATGGTGATGTGCTAACTTCTGTCTGTGGTGTCCGAACTGTTTGGGCTACAAACCAATATGACCCAACTGTGGAAAGGGAAAACTCTCTAACGAACACGATGGCATTCTCCGTTTTGCAAACCCCACAAGTGTCATTGGACTCTTTGTAAGGTAATCCATACAAATTAATGGAATTATGGAGGGAGTTTTATGGCAACAAAAATTAGGGGTTAAACACAAACATTTCCTGAGCTGTCTTATATCTCCTAGATATAGGACAAACACTTAAAAGCCTTATTCCTTATGATACATTTTTTTTATTGACTTTTTTTTTGCAATTTAAGAATGTGTTATTAAATGCTCTTCTATGGGCTATAAAACCAAATTCCAAATTTAACAAGATTTTTTTATTTTATGTATACGGGGGTCTTAAAATTCCAAATCAAATAGCTAAATGATCCATGGTATGAACCTCTTAACAAAATGTAATATGTTAGCTTAGTAGACAGCTTAGACATTTGGAGGTTAACTGATTTTTGTACTCCGACATCCTTGGGTAGGTCGAGGGAGAACAGCTTTGATAATCCTTATTTGTTGCGATTAATAAAATGGTGGTCCGATAGTCAGGATTATGAGGAGAAACATCTAGATCCACAATATCTATTCCATGGGACAAAACTAGATCCAGGGTATGATTGAGGCAATGCGTAGGTTCCAAGACATGTTGGACGAGTCGATGATTGCTCAGAAAGTATTTTGGAGTGGGTCTGTGGACTTGTCCATGGGAATATTGAAGTCACCAAAAATGTGAATATTATATCCATCTCATTGTGGAACTAGAGGTGTTGGAGCCCTGTCTATGTTGATAGATAAGATAAGAGCAACCCTCCAGCTAGGATGCAGTCCGTCACTCCTTAGCAGGCCAGGCTTGGTCCCATTTGAGGGTGAGTCCCAGGAAGAGGGCCAATTATCTACAAATTCAATCTTTGGGAGGCATAGAAAATAGATTTCAACAAGCGATTGAGTTGTGCGAGTCTACTGTTGTTTTTGGTTTTGGTCCCATGTTTCATGAGCTAATATAAAATATCCCAGAAATGTTCTATACACACATTAAGCTTATTTCTGGCAAATGTTGTGCACAAATTTGTTTACATTCCTGTTAGGGAGCATTTTCTCCATTACCAAGATAATCTGTTCAACTGACAGATGTGGCATGTCAAGAAGCTGATTAAACAGCATCATTATTACACAGGTGCTCCTTGTGCTGGGGACAATAGATGGTCACTCTAAAATGTGCAGTTTTGTCACACAACACAATGTTTTGACGGAGCATGCAATTGGTATGCTGACTGCAGGAATGTCCACCAGAGCTGTTGCCAGATAATTTAATGTTAATTTCTCTACCAAAAGCCGCCTCCAACGTCGTTTTAGAGAATTTGGCAGTACATCCAACTGGCCTCACAATCACAGACCACATGTACCCACACCAGCCCAGGACCACCACATCTGGCTTCTGAGATGAGCCACCCGGACCTCTGATGAAACTGTGGGTATGCACAACAGAAGAATTTCTGCATAAACTCTGTGCTCGTCGTTCTCATCAGGGTCTTGACCTGACTGCAGTTCTACATCGTAAGCAACTTCAGTCGGCAAATGCTCACCTTCAATGGCCACTGGCAAGCTGGAGAAGTGCTCTTCACGGATGAATCCTGTTTTCAACTGTACCGGGCAAATGGCAGACGTTGTGTTTGTGAGCGGTTTGCTGATGTCAACGTTGTGAACAGAATGCCCCGTGGTTTTGGTGGGGTTATGGTATCAGGAGGCATAGGTTACTGACAACGAACACAATTGCATTTCATCTATGGCAATTTGAATGCACAGCGATACTGTCGTGAGATCCTGAGGCTGCCAAAATGCATCTCAAGACTATCAGACCATGAGAAACAAGAATCTCTGTTCTGATGAAACCAAGATTGGACTGAATGCCAAGCCTCAGGTCTGGAGGAAACCTGGCACCATCCCTACGGTGAAGCATGGTGGTGGCAGCATCATGCTGTGGGAAGGTTCTTCAGCGGCAAGGACTGGAAGACTAGTCAGGATAGAAGGAAAGTACAGAGAGATCCTTGATGAAAACCTGCTCCAGAGCGCTCAGGAGTTCAGACTGGGGTGAAGGTTCACCTTCCACCATGCCATTTACCCTAAGCACACAGCCAAGACAATACTGGATTGGCTTCAGGACAAGTCTCAATGTCCTTGAGTAGGCCAGCCAGATCCCGGACTTGAAACAGATCAAACATCTCTGGAGAGAACTGAAAATAGCGGTGCAGCGACGCCACACATCCAACCTGATAGAACTTGAAAGGATTTACAGAGAAGAATGGGAGAAACTCCCAAAATAGAGGTGTGCCAAGCTTGTAGCGTCATACCCAAGAAGACTCTAGGCTGTAATCGTTGCCAAAGGTGCTTTAACTCAGTAAAGTAATTATGTGATATAAATATTTACATTTTGTTTTACAAATGTGCAAACATTTCTGATAATCTGTTTTAGCTTTGTCATATGGGGTTTTGTGTGTAGATTGATGAAGGATTTTTTTTCCCGTTTTAGAATAAGGCTATAAGGTAACAAAAAGTGTAGAATGTCAAAGGGTCTGAATACTTTCCAAATGCACTTGTATACATGTATATTTTAATATCATCTTTGTATCTCAAATCATTATAATGTGGTTAACCTTAAAAATCTGAATGAAAAGTATTACATTCTAAAATATACATTTAAACCAGAGAGCAGTCTTAGATCAAAGGAAAATGTTGCACTTTGCACTTAAATCATTCCCACAGTGAATGGCAAGGCCTTCTACGCTATGAAACCACACACTACTACAGAGACTTGATACAGTGCCTTGCGAAAGTATTCGGCCCCCTTGAACTTTGCGACCTTTTGCCGCATTTCAGGCTTCAAACATAAAGATATAAAACTGTATTTTTTTGTGAAGAATCAACAACAAGTGGGACACAATCATGAAGTGGAATGACATTTATTGGATATTTCAAACTTTTTTAACAAATCAAAAACTGAAAAATTGGGCGGGTCTCTATACCCCAGATGAGTGCAGCCACGAGACAAGAGGCAGGGAGGATGGTCTTGGGGTCCGATGGAAGAGGTGAGTGCTGACAGGGAGGAATCCTGGGTGCTGTAGCCCCGGATGAACTGGCGGAAAAAATTGCCGATCCCCAGGAAGCGTTGCACTCTGGAGGTGGCAATATACGATTGATTGTTGTCCTATGGACAACACCTCTCCCACCTCAGCTGTAGATCTCTGCAGTTCATCCAGAGTGATCATGGGCCTCTTGGCTGCATGTCTGATCACTCTTCTCCTTGTATAAGCTGAAAGTTTAGAGGGACGGCCAGGTTTTGGTAGATTTGCAGTGGTCTGATACTCCTTCCATTTCAATATTATCGCTTGCACAGTGCTCCTTGGGATGTTTAAAGCTTGGGAAATCTTTTTATATCCAAATCCGGCTTTAAACTTCTTCACAACAGTATCTCGGACCTGCCTGGTGTGTTCCTTGTTCTTCATGATGCTCTCTGCGCTTTTAACGGACCTCTGAGACTATCACAGTGCAGGTGCATTTATACGGAGACTTGATTACACACAGGTGGATTGTATTTATCATCATTAGTCATTTAGGTCAACATTGGATCATTCAGAGATCCTCCCTGAACTTCTGGAGAGAGTTTGCTGCACTGAAAGTAAAGGGGCTGAATAATTTTGCACGCCCAATTTTTCAGTTTTTGATTTGTTAAAAAAGTTTGAAATATCCAATAAATGTCGTTCCACTTCATGATTGTGTCCCACTTGTTGTTGATTCTTCACAAAAAAATACAGTTTTACATCTTTATGTTTGAAGCCTGAAATGTGGCAAAAGGTCGTAAAGTTCAAGGGGGCCGAATACTTTCACAAGGCACTGTACATACAGCTCTGGGTGTTAAGTCAGCGTAAGCGCTCAGCAGGAGACAATCTAGCCCTTGCCAGTTGCATGACCTAAGAGACTTTGCCCGACATCAGATCCACTCGGAAATGTGGGCGTCAGGGATTTCTGGGATTCCTTGGAGGCGAAGTGGAACTCGAGGACGAATGTCGGCAACAGGGAACCGACCCCCTCTCCTTCCTACGTTCCCGTAGCCACCCATTGATCCAGATTGTCAAGGTTATGAGGGAGTCGAGCTCCAGGGGTAGCTCCACGGCTGCGATCTCATCTTTAATCCCCTCCGACAACCCGTGATGGAACACGTCGAACAGGGCTTCTGGGTTCCAGGCACTCAGAGTCCAAGATGGCGTAGCAGTAGGACGTGTTGTCGTGTCGTGTCCCTTGTATATATCGTACATATCGTTTGTTTTCGTTTTTTCTTTGCATATCTTTTAAAACATTTTGCTAAACCTCAACTTCTTCTAAATACTCTCCTGCAACCCGCCTCACCCAACGTAGCTATTTTTCCTTAAAGTATTTATATTTACTTCGGATCTGGAACCCCTCAACTGAAGCTAGCCAACTAACTACCAGCTATTCAGTCAGCAAAACATTGCTAGCGGTCTTCAGCTAACCGGTCATCAGCTAACCTTTAGCTCGGAAAGCTCTCGCCAGTTCGAACAACGCGACTCTAACCAGAGCATAACGGACCTATTTTCTTATTTTTATTTTTTATCCCCGGATTCCCACCGTAAACGGAACATTTTGAGCTGGTTCCTCACAACTAGCTATCTAGCTAACCGCAACCCCGGACGATTACTCCTGGCTAGTGTTTCCACCCACTTAGCTTGAAGCTAGCCCGGCCAGAGCTCCTGTGCTACCACCGTAGCATACTCCTGGGCTACAATATCCGGACCCACGACCGGTCCATCGATGTCACCGCATGAAGAGGAATAAACAGACTCAGCCCATCGCGACGTCCCCCCAAAGGCTAACTCTCTAGCCCTTGCTTTCTCCTTGCTTGCAAATTCGGCCTGCTAACTGCTAGCTTGTTTAGCCCGGTCCGCTAACTGCTACCGTGTTTAGCACCGCTAACCATCTGAATCGCCGGGTCCCAAACACTCACTGGACCCATATTTACTTTCTATCCCTTTTCGATTTTTAATTTGTTTATACCTTCCGGTAACCTGCCTCACCCAATGTGATACGGAACGGCTATTATTTTTACATTTTTAGAACACACTCAAGAACCTCCAGAAGCTAACCAGCTAACTGGCTACAAGCTATTTAGTCATTGTTAGTTTTCTAACCTGGATAACACTCGCCAGTCCAGCTTCCCTGCCCCATCCACCGCTGCCCCCTGGGCACTGATCACTTGGCTACATAGCTGATGCATGCTGGACTGTCCATTAATCACGGTAATCCATTCTGCTTGTTTATGTTTTATCTGTCGGCCCCAGCCGCACTCAGGCTCTGTGTGTAGTTAATCCGACCCCCCCTCTGCCTAGTCAATCGCCATTCTACCTGCTGTTGTTGTGCTAGCTGATTAGCTGTTGTTTTCTCACCTACTGTTTTAGCTAGCTCTCCCAATTCAACACCTGTGATTACTGTATGCCTCGCTGTATGTCTCTCTCAAATGTCAATATAACTTGTATACTGTTGTGCAGGTTAGTTATCATTGTTTTAGTTTACAATGGAGCCCCTAGTTCCACTCTTTATACCCCTGATACCTCCTTTGTCCCACCCCCCACACATGCGGTGACCTCACCCATTACAACCAGCATGTCCAGAGATACAACCTCTCTCATCATCACCCAGTGCCTGGGCTTACCTCCGCTGTACCCGCACCCCACCAAACCCCTGTCTGCGCATTATGCCCTGAATATATTCTACCATGCCCAGAAACCTGCTCCTCTTATTCTCTGTCCCCAACGCTCTAGGCGACCAGTTTTGATAGCCTTCAGCCGCACCCTCATACTACTCCTTCTCTGTTCCGCGGGTGATGTGGAGGTAAACCCAGGCCCTGCATGTCCCCAGGCACCCTCATTTGTTGACTTCTGTGATCGAAAAAGCCTTGGTTTCATGCATGTCAACATCAGAAGCCTCCTCCCTAAGTTTGTCTTACTCACTGCTCTAGCACACTCTGCTAACCCTGATGTCCTTGCCGTGTCTGAATCCTGGCTCAGGAAGGCCACCAAAAATTCTGAGATTTCCATACCCAACTATAACATCTTCCGTCAAGATAGAACTGCCAAAGGGGGAGGAGTTGCAGTCTACTGCAGAGATAGCCTGCAAAGTAATGTCATACTTTCCAGGTCCATACCCAAACAGTTCGAACTACTAATTTTGAAAATTACTCTCTCCAGAAATAAGTCTCTCACTGTTGCCGCCTGCTACCGACCCCCCTCAGCTCCCAGCTGTGCCCTGGACACCATTTGTGAATTGATCGCCCCCCATCTAGCTTCAGAGTTTGTTCTGTTAGGTGACCTAAACTGGGATATGCTTAACACCCCGGCAGTCCTACAATCTAAGCTAAATGCCCTCAATCTCAATTAAATCATCAAGGAACCCACCAGGTACAACCCTAACTCTGTAAACAAGGGCACCCTCATAGACGTCATCCTGACCATCTGGCCCTCCAAATACACCTCCGCTGTCTTCAACCAGGATCTCAGTGATCACTGCCTCATTGCCTGTATCCGCTACGGAGCCGCAGTCAAACGACCACCCCTCATCACTGTCAAACGCTCCTTAAAACACTTCTGTGAGCAGGCCTTTCTAATCGACCTGGCCCGGGTATCCTGGAAGGACATTGACCTCATCCCGTCAGTTGAGGATGCCTGGTCTTTCTTTAAAAGTAACTTCCTCACCATTTTAGATAAGCATGCTCAGTTCAAAAAATGCAGAACTAAGACCAGCACAAAAACATCCTGTGGCGGACTGCAACAACATCGAATAGTCCCCGCGATATGCAACTGTTCAGGGAAGTCAGGAACCAATGCACGCAGTCAGTCAGGAAAGCTAAGGCCAGCTTCTTCAGGCAGAAGTTTGCATCCTGTAGCTCCAAATCCAAAAAGTTCTGGGACACTGTGAAGTCCATGGAGAACAAGAGCACCTCCTCCCAGCTGCCCACTGCACTGAGGCTAGGTAACACGGTCACCACCGATAAATCCATGATTATCGAAAACTTAAACAAGCATTTCTCAACGGCTGGCCATGGCTTCCGCCTGGCTACTCCAACCTCGGCCTCGGCCAACGCCATCAATAAAAGACAGTACTGTGCAGCCGTCTTCATAGACCTTGCCAAGGCTTTCGACTCTGTCAATCACCGTATTCTTATCGGCAGACTCAGTAGCCTCGGTTTTTCGGATGACTGCCTTGCCTGGTTCACCAATTACTTTGCAGACAGAGTTCAGTGTGTCAAATCGGAGGGCATGCTGTCCGGTCCTCTGGCAGTCTCTATGGGGGTACCACAGGGTTCAATTCTCGGGCCGACTCTTTTCTCTGTTTATATCAATGATGTTGCTCATGCTGCGGGCGATTCCCTGATCCACCTCTACGCAGACGACACCATTCTATATACTTCCGGCCCGTCCTTGGTCACTGTGCTATCTAACCTCCAAACGAGCTTCAATGCCATACAACACTCCTTCCGTGGCCTCCAACTGCTCTTAAATGCTAGTAAAACCAAATGCATGCTTTTCAACGGTTCGCTGCCTGCACCCGCACGCCTGACCAGCATCACCACCCTGAATGGTTCCGACCTTGAATATGTGGACATCTATAAGTACCTAGGTGTCTGGCTAGACTGTAAACTCTCCTTCCAGACCCATATCAAACATCTCCAATCGAAAATCAAATCAAGAGTCGGCTTTCTATTCCGCAACAAAGCCTCCTTCACTCACGCCACCAAACTTACCCTAGTAAAACTGACTATCCTACCGATCCTCGACTTCGGCGATGTCATCTACAAAATAGCTTCCAACACTCAACTCAGCAAACTGGATGCAGTTTATCACAGTGCCATCCGTTTTGTCACTAAAGCACCTTATACCACCCACCACTGCGACTTGTATGCTCTAGTCGGCTGGCCCTCGCTACATATTCGTCGCCAGACCCACTGGCTCTAGGTCATCTACAAGTCCATGCTAGGTAAAGCTCCGCCTTATCTCAGTTCACTGGTCACGATGGCAACACCCATCCGTAGCACGCGCTCCAGCAGGTGTATCTCACTGATCATCCCTAAAGCCAACACCTCATTTGGCCGCCTTTCGTTCCAGTTCTCTGCTGCCTGTGACTGGAATGAATTGCAAAAATCGCTGAAGTTGGAGACTTTTATCTCCCTCACCAACTTCAAACATCTGCTCTCTGAGCAGCTAACCGATCGCTGCAGCTGTACATAGTCTATTGGTAAATAACCCACCCATTTTCACCTACCTCACCCCCATACTGTTTTTATTTATTTACTTTTCTGCTCTTTTGCACACCAGTATCTCTACCTGTACATAACCATCTGATCATTTATCACTCCAGTGTTAATCTGCATAATTGTAATTATTCTCCTACCTTCTCATGCCTTTTGCACACAATGTATATAGACTCCCCTTTTTTCTACTGTGTTATTGACTTGTTAATTGTTTACTCCATGTGTAACTCTGTGTTGTCTGTTCACACTGCTATGCATGCTTTATCTTGGCCAGGTCGCAGTTGCAAATGAGAACTTGTTCTCAACTAGCCTACCTGGTTAAATAAAGGTGAAATAAAAAAATCTATATTAAAAAAATCCGCCAACGTGCAAAAATCCACCGCATAGTCTGCCACACTATGGGAATCCTGACGTAGTTGGAGCAGCTTACAATCAGCCTCTCTCCTGGACAATGGAGAATCGAACACTTTTCGTACCTCCGCCACAAACTCCTCCAATCTGAGGCAAATGGTGGATTGTTGCTCCCACACCGCCATAGCCCAGGCAAGAGCCCTACCGGACATCAGCATTATTCTCGAGCGATCCGAGGGAAATGAAGAAGGCTGCAGCTCAAAAATGAGAGAACACTGGGAGAGAAACGCCGGCAGGATCCAGGATCTCCAGTGTAGCGCTCTGGGGGAGGTAAGCAGGGTTTTTTTGGGAAGCCGGGGTAGATTGGGGAGAAACGCCACTGGTAGCGGGATAATTGACAGTGAGGGGGGTTACTGTAGCGGCTGGCTGCCTCACAAACAATCCACGGAATTGCACCAATAATGTATTGAAGGCACGGTCCTGGAGTTCTGGCAAGGTCTGGAGTCCTTCCTTAAGACCTTGAAGTAACTCCTTGTGTCTTCTAATGGTGGCTCCCTGGGAGGAGACAGCGTTGCGGAGCTGTTGTGAATCTGCTGGGTCAGTCATGGCCAGTTTGTACTATTACAACTCAGGATATGACCTAGATGCGGATAGTACAGTTCTCAGATGATTTATTAGAGACACGGGGCAGGCAAAGGGCAGGTCAAGGGCAGGCAGAGGTTCTTGATCAGGTCAGAGTCAGGCATGTACAGGACGGCAGGCAGGCTCGGGTCAGGGCAGGCAGAATAGTCAGAACCGGAAAAAACTAGGAAACATAACTAGAAAAACAGGAACGCAGAAAAGATCGCTGGTAAGACAAGACAAACTGTCAACAGAAAAACAGAGAACACAGGTATAAATACACAGGGGATAATGGGAAGATGGGCGACAAGCACAAGCACAAAGACAGGTGAGACAGATCAGGGTGTGACACTATTGGGCATCAGAACAGCGGTAACTCAACAGTATTACCAGCATTATGACCAGGAAACCCTGAAGCGGATCCTTTGTTCGTACCACCCAGGGCAATTCAACTGATTCTAGAGTCCGACCCCAAAACAATGCCGGCAGAGAAGAGGTAGTCAGAGCGGTCTTCTAGTCAGTCTTAGGAGGTGCTTACACCACTCACCACTTCCGAGTATATTACTCGCTAATGTTCAGTCCCTGGATAACAAGGGATTGTAACATACTCTGTTTCACGGAAACATGTTTCTCCCGGATATACTGTCGGAGTCAGTCCAGCCATCTGGATTCTCAGTCCATCGCTCCGACAGGAATAAACATCTCTCCGGGAAGAAGAAGGGCGGGGTTGTATGTTTCATGATTAATGACTCTTGGTGTAATTGTAATGTCATACAGGAACTCAAGTCCTTTTGTTCACCCGAACTAGAATACCTCCCAATCAAATGCAGACCACATTATATCATAAGGGAATTCTCTTCTGTTATTGTCACAGCCGTGTAAATCCCCCCTCAAGCTGATATCACGACAGCCCTCAAGGAACTTCACTGGACTTTATGCAAACTGGAAACCATATATTGTAGCGAGAGATTTTAACAATCCAAATTTGAGGAAAAGGCTTCCTAAATTCTATCAGCATATCAACAGTAACACTCGCACTGGAAAAACCCTCGACCATTGCTACTTCAACTTCCGGGATGCATACCAAGAACCTCCCCCACCCTCCTTTCGTCAAATCTGACCACAACTCCATTTTGCTCCTCCCTTCCTATAGGCAGAAACTCAAACAGGAAGTACCCTTGTTAAAGACTATTCAACACTTGTCTGACCAATTCTTGAGAATAACACAGTACCACCAACGCGGCCAGCTACCAAGGACTGTGGGCTCTCCTTCTCCGTGGCCGAAGTGAGTAAGACATTTAACCGTGTTAACCCTCGCAAGGTTGCTTGGAGGACTCGTCATCCCTAGCCGCGTCCTCAGAGCATGCGCAGACCAGCTTGCTGGTGTGTTTACAGACATATCCCAGTATGCTGTCCCCACATGCTTCAAGATAGCCACCATTGTCCATGTTCACAAGAACTCAAAGGTAACTGAACTAAATGACTCTCGCCCCGTAGCACTCACTTCTGTCATCATTGAGTGCTTTGACAGACTAGTCTCGGATCATATCACCTCCACCTTACCTGCCACCCTAGACCGACTCCAATTTGCTTAATGCCCCAATAAGTTCACAGACGATGCAATCGCCATCACACTGCACAATGCCCTATTCCATCCGGACAAGAGGAATACCTATGAAAGAATGCTGTTCATTGACTGTAGCTCAGCATTCAACACCATACCCTCCAAGCTCATCATTAAGCTTGAGGCCCTGAGTCTGAACACTGCCCTGTGCAATTGGGTCCTGGAATTCCTGACGGCCGCCCCCAGGTGGTGAAGGTAGGAAACAACACCTCCACTTTGCTGATCCTCAACACTGGGGCCCCACAAGGGTGTGTGCTCAGCCTCTCCTGTACTCCATGTTCACCCATGACTGCATGGCCATGCACGCCTCCAAATCAATCATCAAGTTTACAGGCAACACAACAATAGTAGGTTTGATTACCAACAACGATGAGACCAGCCTACAGGGGAGGAGGTGAGGGATCTGGGAGTGTGGTGTCAGGAAAATAACCTCTCACTCAACGTCAACAAAACAAAGGACATGATCATGGACTTCAGGAAACAGCACCCCCCTCCCCCAATCCACAATGATGGGACACCAGTGGAGAATGTGGAAAGTTTTAAGTTCCTCGGCATACACATTACCAACAAACTTTGGCTTGTCACCTAAACCCCTCAAACTTTTATAGATGCACAATTGAGAGCATCCAGTCGGGCTGTATGACCACCTGGTACGGCAACTGCACCTCCCACAACCGCAGGGCTCTCCAGAGGGTGGTGCGGTCTGCGCAACGCATCACCAGGGGCAAACTATCTGCCCTCCAGGACACCTACAGCACCCGATGTTACAGGAAGGCAAAAAAGATAATCAAGGACAACAACCACTCAAGCCACTGCCTGTTCACCCCGCTATCATCCAGAAGGCGAGGTCAGTACAGGTGCATCAAAGCTGGGCCTGAGAGACTGAAAAACAGCTTCTATCTCAAGGCCATCGGACTGTTAAATAGCCATCACTAATACAAAGAGGCTGCAGCCTACATACACAGACTTGAAATAGTTGGCCACTATAATAAATGAAACACTGGTCACTTTAATAATGTTTACATATCTTGCAATACTCATCTCATATGTACAGTTGAAGTCGGATGTTTACATACACCTTAGCCAAACGCATTTAAACTCAGTTTTTCAATATTCCAGACATTTAATCCTAGCAAAAATCCCTGTTTTAGGTCAGTTAGGATCACCACATTATTTAAAAAATGTGCAATGTATGTAATAACAATAGCAAAGAGAATGATTTATTTCAGCTTTTATTTATTTCATCACATTCCCAGTGGGTCAGAAGTTTACATACACTCAATTAGTATTTGGTAGCATTGCCTTTAAATTGTTTAACTTGGGTCAAACATTTTGGGTAGCCTTCCAAAAGCTTCCCACAATAAGTTGGGTGAATTTTGGCCCATTCCTCCTGACAGAGCTGGTGTAACTGAGTCAGGTTTGTAGGCCTCCTTGCTTGCACACGCTTTTTCAGTTCTGCCCACAAATTTTCTATAGGATTTTTTTGTTATTTTTTTATTTTTTTACCTTTATTTAACCAGGCAAGTCAGTTAAGAACAAATTCTTATTTTCAATGACGGCCTGGGAACAGTGGGTTAACTGCCTGTTCAGGGGCAGAACGACAGATTTGTACCTTGTCAGCTCGGGGGTTTGAACTCGCAACCTTCCGGTTACTAGTCCAACGCTCTAACCACTAGGCTACCCTGCCGCCCCAGGGATTTGTGATGGCCACTCCAATACCTTGACTTTGTTGTCCTTAAGTCATTTTGCCACAACTCTGGAAGTATGCTTGGGGTCATTGTCCATTTGGAAGACCCATTTGCGACCAAGCTTTTACTTCCTGACTGATGTCTTGAGATGTTGCTTCAATATATCCACATTATTTTCATTCTCATGATGCCATCTATTTTGTGAAGTGCACCAGTTCCTCCTGCAGCTAAGCACTCCCACAACATGATGCTGCCACCCCAGTGCTTCACGGTTGGAATGGTGTTCTTTGGCTTGCAAGCATCCCCCTTTTTCCTCTAAACGTACCGATGATCATTATGGACATACAGTTCTATTTTTATTTCATCAGACCAGAGGACATTTCTCCAAAAAGTACGATCTTTGTGCAGTTGCAAACCATATTCTGGCTTTTTTATGGCGGTTTTGGAGCATTGGCTTCTTCCTTGCTTAGCTACATTTCAGGTTATGCTGACATAGGACTCGTTATACTGTGTATATAGATACTTTTGTACCTGTTTCCTCCAGCAACTTCACAAGGTCCTTTGCTGTTGTTCTGGGATTGATTTGCACTTTTCGCACCAAAGTACGTTCCTTCTAGGAGACAGAACGCATCTCCTTCCTGAGCAGTATGACGGCTGCGTGGTCCCACAGTGTTTATACTTGCGTACCATTGTTTGATTTTCCCATGATGTCAAGAAAAGAGGCACTGTTTGAAGGTAGGCCTTGAAATACATCCACAGGTACACCTACAATTGACACAAATTATGTCAGTTAGCCTATCAGAAGCATCTTATGCCATGACATCATTTTGGGGAATTTTCCAAGATGTTTAAAAGCACAGTCAACTTAGTGTATGTAAACTTCTGACCCACTGGAATTGTGAAACAGTGAATTATAAGTGAAATAATCTGTCTGTAAACAATTGTTGGAAAAAGGACTTGTGTCATGCACAAAGTAGATGTCCTAACCGACTTGCCAAAACTATAGTTTGTTAACAAGAAATTTGTGGAGTGGTTGAAAAACAAGTTTTTCAACCACTAAGTGTATGTAAACTTCCAACTTCAACTGTAGCATGTCGATTAAGACACATTTACAGACCTAACAAGAGCCTCAGTGTGTCAATTCTATGCCTATGGTTATGACCGCCTTATCCTGTTGATATTCTGTTGTAATAATAACAAACAACTTATCATATAGATCCCTCTTAAACAGCTTGGAAAATGCTTGGAAAATTCCCCAAAATGATGTCATGGCTTTAGAAGCTTCTGATAGGCTAATTGACATAATTTGAGTCAATTAGAGGTGTACCTGTGGATGTATTTCAAGGCCTAACTTCAAAATGCAGTGCCTCTTCGATTGACATAATGGGGAAATCAAAAGAAATCAGCCATGACCTCAAAAAAAGTTTTAGACCTCCACAAGTCTGGGCCATCCTTGGAAGCAATTTCCAAATGCCTGAAGGTACCACATTCATGAACCTTGTGAAGATGCTGGAGGAAACAGATACAAAAGTATTTATATCCACAGTAAAATGAGTCCTTCATCGACATAACCTGAAAGGCCGCTCAGCAAGGAAGAAGCCATTGCTCCAAAACCGCCATAAAAAAGCCAGACTACGGTTTGTAACACATGCACATGGGGACAAAGATCATACTTTTTGGAGAAATATCCTCTGAAGGCACTGTATCTTGATTTTTTTTTGTCAAAATGGAGTTTGGACAAAATAAAAATCATTGCCATGTTGGTACCACTCCAAAGAGAGCAAAGCATGATAACTATGATAATTATCATTTTATCTGGAATACTGTTTAAGTTGAGTTCAATATTCATTTTGAATATTGAGTGTAAAAATTGAAAACTGTAATTGTAAAAATGTATTTTTGGGCCTCATTGGAACACACGTGTTAATGTGTGTGGAGGGAGGGATTCTGTTGACAAGCTCACACACCAGTTCCCCATGCTTATTCAAGTTTATTTCAGACGTGCAAAAATATGGCATAGAAAACCATTCAAATAAATGTCTTGGCAGAGTGGATACAGAGGAATGGTGTAGTAGTATTAAACAGGGTTGCTGTTACATATTTAGTATCATTGTCTCAATACAACACAGATTTAAACTCTTAATGTGTTTGAAAGGCCCAGTGCAGCTGTTTCTATATCAAAATCAAATAATTTCTGGGTAACAATTAAGTACCTTACTGTAATAGATTTCCATTAAATTTGGCGTTAATTGCTTTTTATGGGAGAACAAAAATTATAGGGCTGTTACGAGAGGTCTGAGTGGGGAGGGGAAAACTGAAAACTAGCTGGTTTTGGCAGAGAGGTTTGGAACTATTTTTATTATTGGTCTATTAACAAATTTACCACATGGTGATGTCACCATGGAAAGCCGAAATTCCAGTCAATTCAAACATTTTGATTAGAAATCCCTGTGAAAATTGTATTTTCAACCAGCAACTATTAGGAATAACACTTCTCAAATGTTTGCACATTCTTACAGTGTTAGTTTCTTCAGCTGTTGTACAGTATTATACAAAACACAGGAACAACTTAATTTTAACTGCACTGGACCTTTAACTTAGGGCTAGGCCCCTTTGTTCTCAATTTCCGCCTGAATGATGTGCCCAAAGTAAACTGCCTGTTGCTCAGGCTCCTAAGCCAGGATATGCATATCATTGGTACCATTGGAAAGAAAACACTTTGAAGTTTGTAGAAAAAATAATGTAGGAGAATATAACACAATCGATATGGTAGTAGAAAATCCAAAGAAAACCCTTTTTTTGAGCGAGAGAGAGAGAGAGAGACCATGCTCTTACAATTGCAAGTATAAGGGCATACTGAAAATTTGCTCCCAGGATGCGATTCCTATGGCTTCCAAAGGGTGTCAGCAGTCTATGTTCAAGGTTTCAGGTTTGTAACTTCCAAAACTAATAAGAAATATCAGCTTTATTACAGGGACACAGTCTTGGAAATTCGTGTTGGCGCTCGCCATGAAGACAGGATGCACATGCTAAAATCGGTTTCCTATTGAATATACTTCTTTCCGTAAGAAATATTATCGCTTGATGCATAGAAACGTATTTTGACTTGTTGAAACAAAGTTTAGGCGTAGATTTTCAGATTCCTTTCTCTGCAAGTTGAACGAGTGGATTACGCAAATCGATGGCGCCAACTAAACTGACTTTTGGGGATATAAAGAAGGATTTTATCTAACAAAACAACATTATAACTGGGACCCTTTGGATGACAAACCAGAGGAAGATTTTCTAAAAATAAGTGAATGTTTAATCGCTATTTGTGAATTTATGAAACCTGTGCCAGTGGTAAAATATTTTGATGTGTGGCGCCATCCTCAAACAAACACATGGCATGTTTTCGCTATAATAGCTCATGTAAATCCAACAGTGTGGTTAGATTAACAAGAATAAGCTTTCAACCGATATAAGCCTTAAGATTATCATAGCTTGGTCCTGGATCTAGGACTAAAGGAGAGGTATTGTGATATGCCAGCATAGTAGTGCAAGATTAATTGATATTTCAAGCCAGCAATCCTCACCATGAAGAGTTAGAAACGCTGTTTTAATTCTTCACAAAAGCTATTTATATATTCTTAGTTCTGAGAAACACTACAGGAATCAAACACATACATGAAAACACACTTAACAAAACAGCCCCGTCTATTCTCATGTCATCAGTCATAGCTAACCCTCTAAGGATGGTTTCCTAATGTCAACTTATTCCTTATACAGTGGCTTGCGAAAGTATTCACCCCACTTGCCATTTTTGCCTTTTGTTTGCCTTTTGTTGACTTTGGGGGGGGTGTATCATTTGATTTACACAACATGCCTACCACTTTGAAGATGCAAAATATATTTTTTGTGAAACAAACAAGAATAAGACAGAAAACCTGAACTTGAGCATGCATAACTATTCACCCACCCAAAGTCAATTTGTAGAGCCACCCTTTGCAGCAATTAAAACAAGTCTCTTTATGTCTCTTTAAGATTGGCACATCTAGCCACTCAGATTTCAAGTTGGATGGGTTCCGCTGGTGTACAGCAATCTTTAAGTCATACCACAGATTCTCAATTGGATTGAGGTCTGGGCTTTGACTAGGCCATTCCAAGACATTTAAACGTTTCCCCTTAAACCACTCGAGTGCTGCTTTAGCAATATGCTTAGGGTCATTGTCCTGCTGGAAGGTGAACCTCCATCCCAGTCTCAAATCTCTGGAAGACTGAAACAGGTTTCCCTAAGGAATTTCCCTGTGTTTAGCGCCATCCATCATTCCTTAAAATTCTGACCAGTTTTCCAGTCCCTGCCAATGAAAAACATCTCTACAGCATGATGCTGCCACCCCCATGCTTCACGGGGTGATGAGAGGTGTTGGGTTTGTGCCAGACATAGCGTTTTCCATGATGGCCAAAAAGCACACTTTTAGACTCATCTGACCAGAGTACCTTCTTCCATATGTTTGGTGAGTCTCCCACATGCCTTTTGGTGAACACCAAACGTGTTTGATTGTTTTTTTCTGGAAACCTTTCCATAAAGCCCAGCTCTGTGGAGTGTACGGCTTAAAGTGGTCCTATGGACAGATACTCCAATCTCCGCTGTGGAGCTTTGCAGCTCCTTCAGGGTTATCTTTGGTCTCTTTGGTTGCCTCTCTGATTAATGCCCTCCTTCCCTGGTCTGAGTTTTGGTGGTTGGCCCTCTTTTGGCAGGTTTGTTGTGGTACCATATTCTTTCAATTTTTTGTATAATAGATTTAATGGTGCTCTGTGGGATGTTCAAAGTTTCTAATATTTTTTTGTAACCCAACCCTGATCTGTACTTCTTCAACTTTGTCCCTGACACGTTTGGAGAGCTCCTTGGTCTTCATGATGCCGCTTGCTTGGTGGTGTTGCAGATTCTGGGGCCTTTCAGAACAGGTGTATATATACTGAGATCATGTGACCAGATCATGTGACACTTAGATTGCACACAGGTGGACTTTATTTTACTAATTATGTGACTTCTGAAGGTAACTGGTTGCACCAGGTCTTATTTAGGGGCTTCATAGCAAATGGGGTGAATACATATGCACGCACCACTTTTCCTTTTGTTTAACATTTTTAAACAGGTACTATTTTTCATTTCACTTCAACAATTTGGACTATTTTGTGTATGTCCATTACATGAAATCCAAATAAAAACCTATTTAAACTACAGGTTGTAATGCAACTAAATAGGAAAAATGCCAAGGGGGATGAATATATTTGCAAGGCACTGTGTACACTAATTTTGACCAGAGCTCTATGGGCTTGATGGGCCCAGGTCTAAAGTAGTGCACTTTATAGGGAATAGGGTGCCATTTGAGATGCATTCTAAGAGACACTGGAGGAATGACGACCATGAGAGTCCATTGTGAGCCTCAGCAGCAGTTAAGACTTTTTTATACTCTTTATACATGGAAGCACACTGGTATATGGTACCTATGTTATGAAATACCTTTATAATGCGTGTGAATAGATTATGGTAGTACAGTTACATTATTTGATCATAGAGTTCTTCCTGTTGTTTCAGAGTAGCCTTGCTTAGAGTCAAAGATATTTCACTCATTCTACTTTCCTCCCTTTGGGCTTTGGATCATAACAGAGCAGATTCTCGCAGAATGTAAGTGATGGCTTCTATTCTTTGGTTTGCCTTGAATTCATTCATGACTTCGGTTTTCAGTGTTGCTTTTCTTTGGTATTAAGCTTGTTCCACCTCTACTCAATACTCATTTATTTTAATCTGAGGATGTCTCCTGAGAGAGAGAGAGAGAGAGAGAGAGAGAGAGAGAGAGAGAGAGAGAGAGTTAGAATACAGTAGATGTGTGTGTGTGTGTGTATGTGTGTGTGTGTGTGTGTGTGTGTGTGTGTGTGTGTGTGTGTGTGTGTGTGTGTGTGTGTGTGTGTGTGTGTGTGTGTGTGTGTGTGTAATCTACCCGTGACCACTATGAAGATGATGACGGCCACACCCAGGAACATGGAGATACAGCTGAGCAGCAGAGAGAGACGACCCAGCCTCTTAGCTCCGTCTACATCCCCGGTCTGGAGAACAGACTGCGACTAGAGAGCAAGCGAGAGACAGAGATGGGAGTGGGGTGAGAGAGACAGAGTAGAGGGAATGTGGGGCAATAAGAGACGGTAACTAAAGCATTTATTTAAAGGGATACTTTGGGATTTTGGCAAAGTGAGAGTGAGATGAACTCGAGGATACCATTTTTATGTCTCTGTGTCGTGTATGAAGGAAGTTCGAGGGAGTTTCGGAAGCCAATGCTAACTAGCATTAGTGCAATGACTGAAAGTCTATGAATATCTGTTAGCATACTTATTGCCAAAATCCCGAAATATCCATTAAACTGATTTATGTAGAAGTGACACACATACACATGTAGGGCCGGCTCCAAGCATAAGCGACATCAGTGGTTGCTTAGGGCCTGTCATGCCAAATAATGTCCCCTTGCCAAATAGTGTCCCCCTCAACGTCACAATGGGATTCGATGCTAGAGGTGTTGCTAGAACTTGCAACATTCCGACCGGATTATGTATTGAACCAAAGTGTCCATTGCTATGCTGGTTGCTTGGTTTCCTTGTAGCGGTCACAAAGGAACCAGGACACCAGCAGTTCTAGTTCACCTCAGAAGCGCTTGCTCAGTCCACGCAGAATTATTACCTCAGAATTGTTCTCCAAGGACAGGTTTTTTTATGTTGGTGACAACCTGCTGACTACCTGCTGCTTCAGAGGACCGAGAACACTGGAAAGAGAACACTATTTCTTTACCAGGAAAATAACCTCACACTCAATGTCAACAAAAAAAAGGAGATGATCGTGGACTTCAGGAAACAGCAGAGGGAGCACCCTCCTATCCACATCGACGGGACAGTAGTGGAGAAGGTGGAAAGTATTAAGTTCCTAGGCATACACATCACAGACAAACTGAAATGGTCCGCTCACACAGAGAGTGTGGTGAAGAAGGCGCAACAGCGCCTCTTCAACCTCAGGAAGCTGAAGAAATTGAGCTTGTCACCAAAAACACTCACAAACCTTTACCGATGCACAATCAAGAGCATCCTGTCGGGCTGTATCACCGCCATCACCGGTACGGCAACTGCTCCGCCCACAACCGTAAGGCTCTCCAGAGTGTAGTGAGGTCGGCACAACGCATCAGCAGGGGAAACCACTGCTTTTAATCAGGTACAGTATATACGTATACATATGAGATGAATAATGTAGGGTATGTAAACATTATATTAGGTAGCATTGTTTAAAGTGGCTAGTGATATATTTTACATAATTTCCCATCAATTCCCATTATTAAAGTGGCTGGAGTTGAGTCAGTGTGTTGGCAGCAACCACTCAATGTTAGTGGTGGCTGTTTAACAGTCTGATGGCCTTGAGATAGAAGCTGTTTTTCAGTCTCTCAGTCCCAGCTTTGATGCACCTGTACTGACCTCGCCTTGTGGATGATAGCGGGGTGAACAGGCAGTGGCTCGGGTGGTTGTTGTCCTTGATGATCTTTATGGCCTTCCTGTGACATCGGGTGGTGTAGGTGTCCTGGAGGGCAGGTAGTTTGCCCCCGGTGATGCGTTGTGCAGACCTCACTACCCTCTGGAGAGCCTTACGGTTGTGGGCGGAGCAGTTGCCGTACCAGGCGGTGATACAGCCCGACAGGATGCTCTCGATTGTGCATCTGTAGAAGTTTGTGAGTGCTTTTGGTGACAAGCCGAATTTCTTCAGCCTCCTGAAGTTGAAGAGGTGCTGCTGCGCCTTCTTCACGATGCTGTCTGTGTGGGTGGACCAATTCAGTTTGTCTGTGATGTGTACGCCGAGGAACTTAAAACTTACTACCCTCTCCACTACTGTTCCATCGATGTGGATAGGGGGGTGTTCCCTCTGCTGTTTGCTGAAGTCCACAATCATCTCCTTAGTTTTGTTGACATTGAGTGTGAGGTTATTTTCCTGACACCACACTCCGAGGGCCCTCACCTCCTCCCTGTAGGCCGTCTCATCATTGTTGGTAATCAAGCCTAACACTGTTGTGTCGTCCGCAAACTTGATGATTGAGTTGGAGGCGTGCGTGGCCACGCAGTCGTGGGTGAACAGGGAGTACAGGAGAAGGCTCAGAACGCACCCTTGTGGGGCCCCAGTGTTGAGGATCAGCGGGGTGGAGATGTTGTTACCTACACTCACCACCTGGGGGCGGCCCGTCAGGAAGTCCAGTACCCAGTTGCACAGGACGGGGTCGAGACCCAGGGTTTGGAGGGTACTATGGTGTTAAATGCTGAGCTGTAGTCGATGAACATCATTCTCACATAGGTATTCCTCTTGTCCAGATGGGTTAGGGCAGTGTGCAGTGTGGTTGCGATTGCGTCGTCTGTGGACCTATTTGGGCGGAAATCAAATTGGAGTGGGTCTAGGGTGTCAGGTAGAGTGGAGGTGATATGGTCCTTGACTAGTCTCTCAAAGCACTTCATGATGACGGAAGTGAGTGCTACGTGGCGTTAGTCATTTAGCTCCGTTACTTTAGCTTTCTTGGGAACAGGGACAATGGTGGCCCTCTTGAAGCATGTGGGAACAGCAGACTGGGATAAGGATTGATTGAATATGTCTGTAAACACACCAGCCAGCTGGTCTGCGCATGCTCTGAGGACGCGGCTGGGGATGCCGTCTGGGCCTGCAGCCTTGCGAGGGTTATCACGTTTAAATGTTTTACTCACGTTGGCTGCAGTGAAGGAGAGTCCGCAGGTTTTGGTTGCGGGCCGTGTCAGCGGCACTGTATTGTCCTCAAAGCGGGCAAAAAGGTTATTTAGTCTGTCTGGGAGCAAGACATCCTGGTCAGCGACGGGGCTGGTTTTCTTTTTGTAATCCGTGATTGACTGTAGACCCTGCAACATACCTCTTGTGTCTGAGCCGTTGAATTGCGACTCTACTTTGTCTCTATACTGACGCTTAGCTTGTTTGATTGCCTTGCGGAGGGAATAGCTACACTGTTTGTATTCGGTCATGTTTCCGGTCACCTTGCCCTGGTTAAAAGCAGTGGTTCGCACTTTCAGTTTCACGCGAATGCTGCCATCAATCCATGGTTTCTGGTTTGGGAATGTTTTAATCATTGCTATGGGTACGACATCGTCAATGCACTTTCTTATGAACTCGCTCACCGAATCAGCGTATTCGTCAGTGTTGTTGTTGGACGCAATGCGGAACATATTCCAATCCAAGTGATCGAAGCAGTCTTGAAGCTTGGAATCAGATTGGTCGGACCAGCGTTGAACAGACCTGAACGCGGGAGCTTCTTGTTTTAGTTTCTGTCTGTAGGCTTGGAGCAACAAAATGGAGTCGTGGTCAGCTTTTCCAAAAGGAGGGCGGGGGAGGGCCTTATATGCGTCGCGGAAGTTAGAATAACAATGATCTAGGGTTTTACCAGCCCTGGTTGCGCAATCGATATGCTGATAGAATTTAGGGAGTCTTGTTTTCAGATTAGCCTTGTTAAAATCCCCAGCTACAATGAATGCAGCCTCAGGATATGTGGTTTCCAGTTTGCATAGAGTCAAATAAAGTTAGTTCAGGGCCCTCGATGTGTCTGCTTGGGGGGGAATATATACGGCTGTGATTATAATCAAAGAGAATTCCCTTGGTAGATAGTGCGGTCGACATTTGATTGTGAGGAATTCTAAGTCAGGTGAACAGAAGGACTTGAGTTCCTGTATGTTGTTATGATCACACCACATCTCATTATTCATAAGGCATACCCCCCCGCCCCTCTTCTTACCAGAAAGATGCTTGTTTCTGTCGGCGCGATGCGTGATGAAACCAGCTGGCTGCACCGACTCCGATAGAGTCTCTCGAGTGAGCCATGTTTCCGTGAAGCAAAGAACGTTACAGTCTCTGATGTCTCTCTGGAATGCTACCCTTGCTCGGATTTCATCAACCTTGTTGTCAAGAGACTGGACATTGGCGAGTAGTATGCTAGGGAATGGTGCACGATGTGCCCGCCCCGGAGCCTGACCAGAAGACCAATTTGTTTGCCTCTTTTACGGTGTCGTTGTTTTGGGTCGCCAGCTGTGATACGATCCATTGTCCTGGGTGGAAGGCAGAACACAGTATCCGCTTCGGTAAAGTCATATTCCTGGTCGTAATGATGGTGAGTTGACGTTGCTCTTATATTCAGTACTTCCTCCCGACTGTATGTAATGAAATCTAAGATTACTTGGGGTACCAATGTAAGAAATAGCACGTAAAAAAACAAAATACTGCATAGTTTCCTACGAACGCGAAGCGAGGCTGCCATCTCTGTCGGCGGCGGAAGTCGAAAAAAACTCTGTTTTCATGTTGGTGCGTTTGTTTGTTTATTGGGTTCATTGTTTCTTTATTTATTTAAACACTCACTCCCTGAACTTGCTTTCCGACTCTCAGCGAACTCGTTACACTGATCAGGTCAAACACTACAAAGATAGAGTAGTGGGTTAAAGGCCTTAATCAAACTGGGTAAAATAAAAAATCATTGGCCTGTACCTTGACGTGGTGAGAGGGCTTCCAACTAAACCAGGCCCATGTTACTGAACCCCTGACTGCGACTGGCTGCCTGTCGAGGACAAGTGACAGGAAGAAGTAGCTGCAGCACCTGATCAAGCATCTCTTGATTCTGCCTCTTTCTTCTCTCCTCATCCTTTATCTCTTTCTCTCCTCTCCCTCCAGACAAAATTCTGCATCTAGTGACTTCTGACTGCCCAACAATCTGCCCACTCATCACATCCCCTCCATAATCTAAAGCTACTGTTATTATCATGTTGTCATTATCTGCTAATAGAGTTTCCTAGCTGTATCATACTGGGCATATAATATGTGAGATACACAGATTAACCAAAAACACTAGCAATGCAAACACTCAGAACAAAGAGAGCAGCAGTGCCTGGTCTTCACAGTCTCCCTCTTCAAGTCCCACTTCCAAGACTGTCTGTTGAGAACAAGTGACAGGCAGAACCTCTCAACCACACAGCACCCACCTCTTTATTCCGCACAACAGAATTAAGTATTTCAGTCTGATTTCCATGTGTGTCCAAAGAAATAATCTGTTAAAATAAATTAATGGACACAACTGTACCAAAAACAAAGTTTATGTATTAAAACAGCAGTTTCATAAGGTGTTCATTATTGTACATTTTAAGGTATCCTTTGATGGTATTTATTTGTTCCACATGATTCATTGTTGTATCCCAGGACCTATAATAGATAAATATATATTCAACCACAAGGGTGTACTAATGAGCTGTACGAGATAGAAAAAATGAATCATAGTAGACAACAGAAGTTATATTATTTCACTGTAGATAAGGGAAACATGACAGCCAGACAAACCAGTGTATGAATCAAATGGATTTGCAAATGAATGGAGTGGGAATTAGCTGACCTCGTAAGGTAAGTAACTTTGTGTCAAGGAGATTAAACGTTTTCTTTGCCATTTCCAAAACGTAGCAATGTTTAAGACATGGATTTCATGTTGTAACATTAACAAGGTCCCAAAAAGTAGTTAGAATTCATGTTTTCATTTTATTAACTAAACAAAACTTGTTTTAACAGCAAAATTGTTGCGGAAATCAGCCTTGTTTGATGATGACAAGAACATGACAAGAACATAATTTTTGGTGAAATGATCTCCACAATTATAATCATTAGGTCATCACACCGTTGATATAGCAATGGACAGCTAATAGTTTAACGAATTCCATTGTGACGTAGAGGGGGACACTATTTGGCCAGGGGACATTATTTGGCATGACAGGCCCCCAACCCCCAGAAACACAGTTGGGGTTGTGCATTTGGTTGTGCATCATCAATTGTTCTCTTGTTATGTCAGTCACTGACAGTCACTCAATTAGCCATGGCAGCAAACCGTTTTTGGATTGGTAATTTAGTCAAGCCAGCTATCTAAACTCTTAGTTGTCGTGGCCGAATACCATCCGGACACGCAGGGCATGTGCCCGGGGGCCCTGACTTCCAGGAGGCCCACATTGATTTTGTTAGTCACTCTAACTCAGATATAATTAACATGGCATAAGTCTTGGCAAAATGTGTAGAATTACAGGAAATTAGTTTTAAAACTGCAAAAATGCCTCTCCACCCCATTGCAAAATGGGTAGAATTACAGGAAATTAGTTTTAACACTGCAAAAATGCCTCTCCACCCCATTGCAAAATGGGTAGAATTACAGGAAATTAGTTGTCCCGTAGCAAACTGAGTAGAACTGCATGAAACGTGTTATAAAATTGCTAAACCTCTTTCTGCCGCATGGCAAAATGTGTAGAATTACAGAAAGTTTGCATTAAAATGGCAAAATGTGTCTCTACTCCCCTTGGTTTGGAATTGCAGGAAATTAACTTAAAAACAAAAAAATGTCTCTGAAGCATTTGCCCACAAAATTTTGTTTAGGACCCCAAACGGTTAGGGCTGGCCCTTCCCACACATACATATTACTATAGGTTGAAAGCAAAAAATCTTAGAGAATGCACCGCACCATCTCTCAAAATACCCCCAAATGCACTAATATATGGTGATGTTATTGGGTCGGCCTATAAGATTGGTGATATTCCAGATACAAAGCACTAGAGAAGATGATTAAGTTATGTTGTTACCATACCACAGACCAAAGCAAGAAAACTTACCATGTGAGCATACCACAGCGCGAACATGTTCACCGGCACAGCAAGACAAAAGCAGGACAACACCGCAAGCCACAGGTAGCTCGGTGGCTCTGAACCGGGTGGCACCGGGGAGCGGAGGAGGAGGAGGGGGGGTCCGAAGCTCAGCTGGGACGGGGACACTGGCGCAGAGCCTGACCTTAATGGCGATTGGTGTCCGGTCTGCTCGGCATTCAGGGAATGGATGCTGCTTCTCAAGTTGAGAGATGTGTCGGACGGTTTGAGGCTGCTTTCCCCGGTGGGTTCGGTGGTCACGGCGCTCAGGAGTTTCTCTGTGTCTTGGAAGTCGGTGGGATGTGAGACTTCCCTCTCCCCCAGGGCGCTTTTACCAAATGCGGCATCCGTGTTGATAGCCATTCTTTAGATACAAATGTCTATATATTCCTCCAAGACAAGCTTCGGAAATCCCTTTTTGAATAAACGTTGTGTGAGCTTTCCTTTGATGAAATCAGGGTGTCATATGAGTAACTCTCCTTTGGGCGGTAGTCATCAGCATTAACAGTCGTTTGAACACATTAATTTGATTATATATGATAAAATAACATATCTAATATCAATACAAAGTTATTGAATGGTACACTAAAAAACCAAGCAATTGAATCTTGCCAATATGTCCAATGTAAGCGTGATGATATTGATGTATCTCTAGTTCCACCCGGTTCTCCAGTCTTCACTAAGGTAAGTGCAAGCCCTGCTTTTTCAAATGGAAACCCCTTGTGTGTATTACCACTCCCTATAACCATCAGCATCCCCTCAGTGGCTGGACCACTGCATTAGGCTACATTACACGACAGAGCAAAAACAATGTTTAAAAACCACATCTGAAACTAATTGACCATTTTTACGTGCGCCAGAGACATTAGGGTGGATCACTAGCCTAGTCCTGTGTCTAAGACTAAACATTAGTATTAAAAATGTGTATGGGAAAGAGAGAGAGACATAGAGACAGAGAGATAGCAGTAAGATAGTTAGAGATGGAAACTGAGCTGCACTTTCTAACCTCCTGCCAAATGTAGGACCATATAAGAGACACATATTTAGCTGAAATTACACAAACCCACAAAGAATTTTGACACAAATCAAATTTTGACAAACTATCTCATCTGTTAGGCAAAATATCACAGTGTGCAATCCCAGCAACAAAATATGGTCGTAACACTTCATTTTAAGGGGTCCTTATTACAGTGTAAGAATTGTAGTTCATCGTAATAACTCATAGTTACACTGTAATAACATGTGACTGGTGGTAATTGCAGTCTATTTACAGAGGTGTAACAACAAATGCTTGTTACTATGCTTGTTACAGTTGGGCAAGTTTCCACTAAATTTAAAAATGTAGTGTTTTGATTCTTCTCAACTGCATCCTATTAAGTAATAACTACCACAAAAGTTATCATTTCTTGTGGACAGATGCTTGACTGGGGTCTACCATACGGGTGTCATCCTCAATATATTCCTCAAGTGGGAGGATAAACACACAAGTATAGTACACACAAGTACTAGCCATCCAGACAGTTTTATTTAGCTAGCATTAGCTTGCTAGATAGATAGCAAGCTACTGTAGCTGTTACTGCAGCTTTCTGTTGGTATGTAGCTTGCACTTCAATGTCATCCCTCGAGGAGATTTTCTTATATCTTTCCAACCAGGCGAGGTACTATGAAGACACCACTGATCTCGACAAGAGGCGCAATATTCAAAGAAATTCACAATTCAGGGTAATGTTAAGCAGTTAACTTCTATTAGATAACTGGACGGATTTAGCTATGTACAACCATTTTTCAACAACCATTTTTCATCTAACGTTAGCTAGTTGCTAGCTATACACATAGTTCAGTGGAGGCTGCTGAGGGGAGGATGGTTCATAATAATGTCTGGAATGGAGTAAATGGAATGGTGTCAAACACGCGGTTTCCATGTGGTTGATACCATTCAATTGACACCATTCCAGCCATTATTATGAGCCGTCCTCCCCTCATCAGCCTCCACTGATATAGTTATACAGTGGAGAGAACAAGCATTTGATACACTGCCGATTTTGCAGGTTTTCCTACTTTCAAAGCATGTTGGGAGAGGTCTGTAATTTTTTTATCATAGGTACACTTCAACTGTGAGAGACGGAATCTAAAACAAAAATCCAGAAAATCACATTGTATGATTTTTAAGAAATTAATTTGCATTTTATTGCATGACATAAGTATTTGATACATCAGAAAAGCAGAACTTAATATTTGGTACAGAAACCTTTGTTTGCAATTACAGAGATCATACGTTTCCTGTAGTTCTTGACAAGGTTTAATAGTTGTTTTTTTATCAATGTTTATTATGAGTATTTCTGTAAGTTGATGTGCCTCTCTGCAAAATACCGCATGTTTTGGAACTACTGTACATAACACGCTAATGTAAAATCCGATTTTTGGATATATATGAACTTTATCAAAGAAAACATACATGTATTGTGTAACATGAAGTCCTATGAGTGTCATCTGATGAAGATCAAAGGTTAGTGATTAATTTTATCTCTATTTCTGCTTTTTGTGACTCCTCTCTTTGGCTGGGAAAATGGCTGTGTTTTACTGTGACTTGGCGTTGACCTAACATAATCGTTTGGTGTGCTTTCGCTTTAAAGCCTTTTTGAAATCGGACACTGTGGTGGGATTAACCTCTCTGCGCACGGAACCCGCTAGCGGGCTGAAATCGCACGACATACGGTGATCGCTACATAAATAGTCACATTAAACATTCATGAAAATACAAGTGTCTCACATGTATCGAAAACCTAGAATCTTGCTAATCCAACTGCGTTGTCAGATTTAAAAACGGATTTACTGCGAAAGAATACGATGCGATTAAAAAACAACAATTTTAACCAGCACAGGCGTAACATATTCACAAACTGCATTAAAATAAATTGTTTTCCTTTGACGATCTTCATCTGTTTGCAATCCCAATGCTCATTGTTACACAATGAATGATCTTATGTTTGATAAAATCCGTTTTTATAGCCAAACACAAAACATTTTGTGAACCGCTTGTGTCGGGAATTCCGTCTCATTCCATTTTCGACGACACATTCCAGGTAAATACCCCACACAGAAAGTGACTTTTCCAGTCATGTTTGGTTTCACTGCAATCAACTGGTTTGTTTGTAACACAATCAAACCTGATGGGCCATTTCGCGGGACGTATTTACTGAAAGAAACCGATTTGAAGACAAAAAGTCATGACATCATCGTGCACCAATGATTTGCCCGCTGTTTCTTTGATTGACTGTCTTTTAACCCAATGACCACTGATTGTCTTGAAAACTAGCTGGGTAGATAGCCAATGAGCTGAGGTAAACGGCAATAGGCCATGTTTATGTGTTGCAAGACCAACCCATGTAGTAAGCTCCAGCGTAAAGTGAGTCATTCCCTATTGAAGTTTCATACCGGAAGGAGCAACACATATTACGCATTGCATTGTTTGGTAAATGCGCAGATTCAGCTGTTTATATATCAATCATTATGGCGACTAAGTCAGGGAAAGCTAAATCTAAGTCTAGATATACAGATGTACACACAATTTTAGAATAAATTGATTGGGAAGGTGCGACAGAGATTGTTGTAGGAGGAATATTATTTGTGATTTTTTGTAAATTTTAGAAGCAATCTATAAACATGTAATGTCACGAAATGTGAGATGCTTGTGTCTGCCCCCCCACCCCAACCCACATAAAATAGCCTATTTGAGGCTGTTGAGGGGAGGGCAGGCCCACACAACAATGGCCAAAGTGAAATGGAGACAGTAGATACAGCTGGTCTGTTGTAATATAATAAAGACAGTAGATCTAGCTGGTCTGTCATGATATAATAGAGACAGTAGATCTAGCTGAAATTTCATAATATAAAAGAGACGGTAGATCTAGCAGGTCATAGTAATGTATTCAACCTTATGTTCCCTGTACTCTCTCTATACAGTGCCTTGCGAAAGTATTCGGCCCCCTTGAACTTTGCGACCTTTTGCCACATTTCAGGCTTCAAACATAAAGATATAAAACTGTATTTTTTTGTGATGAATCAACAACAAGTCGGACACATTCATGAAGTGGAACGACATTTATTGGATATTTCAAACTTTTTTAACAAATCAAAAACTGAAAAATTGGGCGTGCAAAATTATTCAGCCCCTTTACTTTCAGTGCAGCAAACTCTCTCCAGAAGTTCATTGAGGATCTCTGAATGATCCAATGTTGACCTAAATGACTAATGATGATAAATACAATCCACCTGTGTGTAATCAAGTCTCCGTATCAATGCACCTGCACTGTGATAGTCTCAGAGGTCCGTTAAAAGCACAGAGAGCATCATGAAGAACAAGGAACACACCAGGCAGGTCCGAGATACTGTTGTGAAGAAGTTTAAAGCCGGATTTGGATACAAAAAGATTTCCCAAGCTTTAAACATCCCAAGGAGCACTGTGCAAGCGATAATATTGAAATGGAAGGAGTTCCAGACCACTGCAAATCTACCAAGACCTGGCCGTCCCTCTAAACTTTCAGCTCATACAAGGAGAAGACTGATCAGAGATGCAGCCAAGAGGCCCATGATCACTCTGGATGAACTGCAGAGATCTACAGCTGAGGTGGGAGACTCCGTCCATAGGACAACAATCAGTCATATATTGCACAAATCTGGCCTTTATGGAAGAGTGGCAAGAAGAAAGCCATTTCTTAAAGATATCCATAAAAAGTGTTGTTTAAAGTTTGCCACAAGCCACCTGGGAGACACACCAAACATGTGGAAGAAGATGCTCTGGTCAGATGAAACCAAAATTGAACTTTTTGACAACAATGCAAAACGTTATGTTTGGCGTAAAAGCAACACAGCTGAACACACCATCCCCACTGTCAAACATGGTGGTGGCAGCATCATGGTTTGGGCCTGCTTTTCTTCAGCAGGGACAGGGAAGATGGTTAGAATTGATGGGAAGATGGATGGAGCCAAATACAGGACCATTCCGGAAGAAAACCTGATGGAGTCTGCAAAAGACCTGAGACTGGGACGAAGATTTGTCTTCCAACAAGACAATGATCCAAAACATAAAGCAAAATCTACAATGGAATGGTTCAAAAATAAAGATATCCAGGTGTTAGAATGGCCAAGTCAAAGTCCAGACCTGAATCCAATCGAGAATCTGTGGAAAAAACTGAAAACTGCTGTTCACAAATGCTCTCCATCCAACCTCACTGAGCTCGAGCTGTTTTGCAAGGAGGAATGGGAAAAAATGTCAGTCTCTCGATGTGCAAAACTGATAGAGACATACCCCAAGCGACTTACAGCTGTAATCGCAGCAAAAGGTGGCGCTACAAACTATTAACTTAAGGGGGCTGAATAATTTTGCACGCCCAATTTTTCAGTTTTTGATTTGTTAAAAAAGTTTGAAATATCCAATAAATGTCGTTCCACTTCATGATTGTGTCCCACTTGTTGTTGATTCTTCACAAAAAAATAAAGTTTTATATCTTTAGGTTTGAATCCTGAAATGTGGTAAAAGGTCGCAAAGTTCAAGGGGGCCGAATACTTTCGCAAGGCACTGTATTTGCTTCGCCCAGTGGATATTACCTAAACCAAAATATACTCTTCTGTAAATGTAATAGAACTCACCCCGGGGAAAAAATGGTTAGTTGAAAATGTACAAATAAATTATAGCGACTGGATAGCAGGGTAAACGGATCCAAATTCCAAGAAGATATCAGCAGTTCAGTCCGGATAAGAGAAAACAAACAAACTGCATCTTATCTCCCAGAGAGACCGTCCTGGTTCAGACGCGGTTCAGTTCTTTGAGAAAAGTAAACACTTCTCCCGGTGTGTCGAAGAGATGGCTTCGGCCTTTGTACTGAACTTTCATCCGCGCAGGGTGGATGAGGTAGCCGGTGATGTTCTTCTCCTTCAATGCTTTGGTGGCCGGTCTGAACTGCTTGTGACGTCTGGCGAGATCCTCGCTCATATCCGGGAAAAGGCTGACCTTCTTACCATCAATGGTGATTTCCCCTTTGGCTCTTGCGTGTCGCAATATCTTCTCCCTGTCCTGGAAATGGAGGAACCGGATCAGGACGGCCCATGGCTGCTCATCTGGTGTGGGTTTCTGTGTTGAGGTTCTGTGGGTGTGTTCGATTTCCAGCAGCTTGGTGAAGTTGATTATGCCTAGGACATCAGGGATCCATTGAGTGAAGAAACGGACCGGGTCACGGCCCTCGCTGTCCTCTTTCAATCTCACCACACGGATATTACTACGTCTGCTCTGGTTCTCCATCTGGTCTATCTTGTTTTTGAGATAGGCATTGTCCTTCTGCAGTGTCGAGTGATGGTATCTTCAACTGTGCTAATGCGCAACTCAGTCTCAGTCGTTCTCAAAAGGAGATCATTCAAGGAGGATTTCAGGTTGTCAATGGAAGAATGTTCAGCCGATTTCTTGTCAATTTTCATAGAAAGACCTTTGTTACCATCCTGAATTTCCCGGAGGAGAGTAGCCAGCATGTCGGCAGGTTCACGTTACCGTTATCTTGGGAATCAACAACGTTTTGGTCGTCCTTCTTGACTCTCGGTCGGAGGTCCATGGCTCTTCGGGAAGGTACTTAACAATTTATCAGCCGATGTTAGAAATTAATTCGACGTTGTTATTTGGGTAATAATAGAACAACTTTGAAGAGCTCAGTTTGTCAACGTCTGCTCAGCTCCGCGGCATCACGTGCTCACAAATAACAGCTATATTCTCATCCATTATGGGTGTGATGCATTGGTGCTCTGTCCCAGGAATAGAAGTGGTAGGTTTTCATGTTTCTTGAACCACCTTTGAAACCCTGATACCCTGGCCAAATTCACATTCAGGACATTATTCAATCATCATTCCTAACATATTTGCCTTACAAGATTTTATCAACACACTTACCACTTCTCTGTGATAGTCCACTCTTACAAAAATGTATTTTTTGCTGCACACTTCCCGCAAGTTTGTGGCTAATGTTCTGCAAACTAAATAGTTTACCACAGAATGTTGCCAGAAGTTTGCAAATGTTGGCTACAATCATATTTATTGCCACTAGTGGCAAACAGTTCGCAATGTTTTTTTTTCTGTCTGACAATTCTCTCAAGATTAAATTTGAATTTGTGGCAAACCTGTGCCACCAACCTATTTAGCTAGCTCCCTACCAAAGTTGTCTGGTGAGTGTCTAACTTATTACACTTCCTAAACTTGAAAATTTTATTAGCTAAATGATGCCTAGTTAGCAATGTCATGTTTTATGGGATAGAGTGAAACACGTTTTGTTGATACCGGTTTAAATTTGTCAGAGCCCTTGACTGGCTAGCGCTTAGTTAGCTAACGTTAGCTATCATATTTTTGCACAATGCATGTGATGGGTAGTTAGCTAACTGAGTTGCCTAAACATTAAGTGAATGCATTGCTGTCTTTTAATACCAATATGCTAGTGTCATGGTTCAGTAGCATGTTAGCAAACACAATAGCTAAGGTAGCTAGCTATCAAAAATGAGTTGATTTGACATCAAAGTAAAACTTAACTTTTGCAGATGGATCCCTCCATTACCTGTGGTGTTGGAAGAGTCTGTGCTGGGAGGATGCATTAACACCCTGGAAATATGTTTGTGGTGCACTCACTCAACACTTTTCTTTGAGTGTCAAGGCTCAGGAGAAGACTCAGATGCAGACAGATTCAAAGAGGTCAGTAGTCCAGAGCAGAATCTGAAAGGTACAGAACAGCAGGCAGGCACAGGGCAGGCAGAGTGGTCCAGGGTGGTTTAATTAAGGATTAGCCCCTTTTTTTCAATTTTCACCTAAAATGACATACCCAAATCTAACTGCCTGTAGCAAGGATATGCATATTATTGGTACCATTTGAAAGGAAACACTTTGAAGTTTATGGAAATGTGAAAGGAATGTAGTAGAATAGCACAATAGATCTGGTAAAAGATAATACAAAGAAAAAAAAGCTTTGTATTTTTTTGTACCATCATCTTTGAAATGCAAGAGAAAGGCCATCATGTAGTATTCCAGCCCAGGTGCCATTTCGATTTTGGCCAATAGATGGCATCAGTGTATGTGCAAAGTTTTAGACTGATCCAATGAACCATTGTATGTCTGTTATATTTTGTATCAAAATTTCAGCCGTTCTTTTTACTACCAGCCGTTCTCTTTTAATCTTCAAGTCAATGTATTTCATTGACAACAGTTTGTGCTGAATGTCCGTCTCCATGTGTCTTTTATAGACCTCTTTAATATCAACCTGGAAAAAAGCTAAATAGAAAATGTGTATTTATGGTGTGATCTTAAAAAGGGCAAGATCCTGTCGTAGATTTTCTCTTAGGAGCGCAGAACCTTTTCAATAGAATATGAGCATGAGCTTTCATATAAAGGAGCTCTTGTCTGGTGAGCAACCCCCAGCGATGCCATCCATGATTGGCCTCCCTCTAGTGAGGTTTAGGACTAGTTCCTCAGCTGGGGTGAACCCTGGAGCTGGAGGCCCCACTCATGCCTTCCCCTGGTCAACCTTTTTTTCTTTTTTTGTTGGCTGAAGGAATACAGTGCAACAAATCATGCAATCAGCCAAACTGGCATTTCGATAAATTAAACAAATGTGATTACTTTAAATAGCAAGTGACGTGAATTTATGTCAGATGTTTTCATAGCAGTAGCCTGTGGGCCAGGTGAAACCATGGGTTAGGCTACAGTTTATCCTGGCACAGAGGCTACTTTCAGGGAAAGGAGCCATCTGATTAATATGAAATATCCCCAACTAATAATTAATTGCCTGTTTGTATGATATTTGGTATTTAGTTGCCATGTTCTTTTGGCTCCCATGGGGTTCAGGCGTTGTCCTGAAAAGCATTATGAATTCAATAAATCATTCATCCTGGCTACATTGGCTAGCTACATTGGCATTGTGACATAGGCTGCTATACAACTTGCAAGCTATAGCATTGACACGTAATATCACCAGCATCAATAAAAGTGCTCTCTAAAGTGAAGACATATCTGAATCACCCATGTGTATAGGAATTACATATTGAAATCGTGTCACTTCACGCATTTACTCTGACAGTAATGTTCTGCCATGCTCCCTCTCTGGGTGTTACTTTTTTTGGTAAAGATTTCAACATAAGGATTGTAGTCAGTTACTATCGTTTGTTGTCTTTTGACTCCATGATCATTGTTTGTCATTAATATGAGGGAGGACCTTTTTTGAATGTTGCGTGCACGAGCCAGTTTTCAGATCAACCAATCTGCGATTCACTTAAATGAGAAGCAGCCATTCTGGAACCAAGAAATCCTGGACTCCCACATCTGGTTAAGACAAGCCGTGTCACAGCCTGGTCTGTTACACCTGTCTTTCTTCTTGTCTCCACCAGGTGTCACCAATCTTCCTCATAATACCCAATGCAGTTATACCATTTATACCTGTGTTCTCTGTTTGTTCATTGCCAGTTCGTCTTGTCAAGCTTGCCAGCGTGTTTTTCCATGCTCCTGTTTTCCTAGTCTCTTTTTCTAGCCCTCCCAGTTCTGACCATTTCTGCCTGCCCTGTCACTGAGCCCGCCTGCCTCACCATTCAGCCTGCCTTGAACTCGAGCCTGGCTGCCCCCACAGTACCTTTCGTACTCTGACCTGGTTTATGAACTTCTGCCTGTCCCTGACCTGCCCATTGCCTGCCCCTTGTATTTCAATAAAACCATCAAACCATCAGCTTCCGGTGTCTGCATCTGGGTCTCACCCTGTGTCGTTATTAGCCGGATATGTTCAGAAAATCCAAAAAGGTGACAATGCATGTTGAACGTGAAGGGGGTCTGTCGTCTACCATCATTCACTTCTGTAAGTTTACTCGAAAGACGTGTAAACCATTGGTTCTCCTCGTTTTGCGAGAAAGTCTTTGGTCTGACAGATGTTTACGTGACACCCAGAATGAATTTAATGAAATTAACAAACATGGCTCCACAGATAGCTTAGCATTAGCTAATCATAATCAGTGCAGCCTTCAAAAAAGTATTTTATAAACGTGAAGGTTCAGTGAACAGCCGGAGGAAGACGACACGACAGCACCCTCCTCGGGGATAGGTACTCTGTGTAAAGACAATTAGTACACACCTGAGCCTACTAATTGGCTTGGTGTCTCCTTCTATATAGGTGTGCCAGGAGATGAGCTCGAGGTGGATTGGGATATATTTGTCCATTATAATCTATACAAAAATCAGAATGCATAATTTGTTACCAGTACTTGAGAACATTTGAATAAAGATGTAAATAAAGAAATTAATACCACACAAACCATTTTCTGATGGTTTGCGGGTGTTTATGATACTGATTATTTGTTGCCACAGATGGCTTGTTTACATTTCTACCATTGTGGCTAGATGGAGTAGCTAGGCTTGCAACAGCTCTATCTAGCGGTCGTGTCGGGGACAGCAGTTTTTGGCAACTGTAGCTAAGCCTAACCCTTTTCCTAACCTTAACCTCATTATCTTAACCTCCTACGTTAATTCACCTAGCCTCCTCATTATCTTAACCTCCTACGTTAGATCTCCTAACCTGCCATGTTAATTATCCTAACCTGCTAATTATCCTAACCACACCGGAAGCCAATCACATCACCCCTGACACTTACTTGGAGCCATTCAGTGTTGTGTTTTATGTATGCAGCAAGTGGGCGAAGCTGTAGTATTAGCAATGTCTTTCAAAAGGAGACATCTTGTCGATTTTTGTCAATTCTGACAATAATTCTGAGTATGAAAGTGGGGAATCAGATTCTGACAGTGAGGAGCTGCCCCCCAATCTTGTGGTCATTGAGAACCCTGAATCTGAGGGCTCCTTGCCCACCTTTTGAAGTCCCAGATCCCTTTGAAGATGCTGGTGGTGATAGAGGCACACCACACTTGGTGAATTATCGGAGGTCTGCGGTAGCTGGAAGGCCTCCAGCCATTTCACCCCTCTTGGCCCTGCTGTTGGCTTTAATGAGTCCTATTTTGGAGTTCAAAGCCCCTTGCCATTTCCCTCTGAGGCAGAGTGCTTCAAGCTGTTTCTGACAGAGGAGCTGGTGGGAGACATAGGGGAGGAGACCAAATCGCTATGCCTTGGAGCTACAAGAGAGGAGAGAGCCATAGGGAAGATGGACCACCTGATGTGAGTGAGTGAGTGAGTGAGTGAGTGAGTGAGTGAGTGAGTGAGTGAGTGAGTGATCAAACCTGACTGTGTGCTTGACTATAACTGCAAAATTGGGGGCAGTGGATACAGCAGACATGATAAATAACTTTCTGGCATGCGCTCGGAAAACCAACAAGTGGTATAAGACATTTCTCCATCTGATCGACACTGCTTGTCTCAATGGCCAGTAGTTCACCGCCAGCTAACGAGTGAGATGATTACTGAACAAAGTCTTTTGTAATTGGACATACAATTCAAACACAAATCAAATACAGTTCCATTATGCAATTATATTGACTATCTCACCCACTTCCCTAATCCCTCATCATCTTCTCCACTACCTCATCCTCCCTACTCCCTCTCCGAACAGAATGCTGTTAGCATACAAAAGATTTCCTACAGTTTTGGCATTCTAGAAAACTCACAAAAGCTCTGGTGAAGGCCGTGAGGCCGATACATAAGATTATGAAAGATCAGTGATACTATCAAGAGCAGTGTGCGGTTTTCCTTTTTCCTTCATATTGTTCGATTGTTACCATGCACCTGCAAAAAAGACGTGCTCAGACGTGCGAGTGCCTTTTGAGTGTTGAACTACATTTTCGGCATGAAAGATGTCCAGTTCCAATGATTTTGCCAAGTTACATTTCCACATTTTGTTAAGTTACAGCCTTATTCTAAAATTAATTAAATGGCTTTTTTTCCTCATTAATCTACACACAATACTCAATAATGACCAAATAAAAACAGGTCTTTAGAAATGTTTGCAAATGTAATAAAAACGTAAATATCACATTTACAAAAGTATTCAGACCCTTAAACTCAGTACTTTGTTGAAGCCCCTTTGGCAGCAATTTCAGCCTCAAGTTTTCTTGGGTATGACACTACAGGCTTGGCACACCTTTATTTGGGAAGTTTCTCCCATTCTTCTCTGCAAGTCCTTTCAAGTTCTGTCAGGTTGGAATGGGGAACGTCGCTGCACCGCTATTTTCAGGTCTCTCCAGAGATGTTCCATCGGGTTCAAGTCCGGGATCTGGCTGGACCACTCAAGGACATTCAGAGACTTGTCCCGAAGCCAATCCTGTATTATCTTGGCTGTGTGCTTAGGGTGGTTAACCTGTTGGAAGGTGAACCTTCGCCCCAGTCTGAGGTCCTGAGTGTTCTGGAGCTGGTTTTCATCAAGGATCTCTTTGTACTTTGCTCCGTTGATCTATCCCTCCATCCTCACTAGTCTCCCAATCCCTGCTGCTGAAAAAACATCCCCACAGCATGATGCTGCCACCACCATGCTTCAATGTAGGGATGCTGCCCGGTTTTCTCCAGACACTTGGCATTCAGGCCAAAGAGTTAAATCTTGGTTTCATCAGACCAAAGAATGTTGTTTCTCATGGTCTGAGAGTCTTAATTGTCTTTTGGCAAACTCCAAGCGGACTGGCTTGCCTTTTACTGAGGAGTGGCTTCTGTCTGGTCACTCTACCCTAAAGGCCTGATTGGTGGAGTGCTGCAGAGATGGTTGTCCTTCTGGAAGGTTCTCACACCTCCACAGAGGAAGTTTAGAGCTCTGTCAGAGTGACCATTTGGTTCTTGGTCACCTCCCTGACCAAGGCTCTTCTCCCCCGATTGCTCAGTTTGGCCAGGCGGCCAGCTCTAGGCCAGCTCTAGGAAGAGTCTTGGTGGTTCCAAACTTCTTCCACTGAAGAATGATGGAGGCAACTGTGTTATTTGACGACCTTCAATGTTGTAGAAATTTTTTGGTACCCTTCCCCAGATCTGTGCCTCGACACAATCCTGACCTCATGGCTTGTTTTTTGCTCTGACATGCCTTATATACAGGTGTGTTTTCCTTTTCAATTGAATTTACCACAGGTGGACTCCAATCAAGTTGTAGAAACATCTCAATGAAAACGGGATGCACCTGAGCTCAATTTTGAGTCTCATAACAAAGGGTCTGAACATTATGTAAATGAGGTATTTATGTTTTTATATTTAATAATACATTTGCAAAAATGTCCAAAAAACGGTTTTTGCTTCGTCATTGTGGTGTATTGTGTGTACATTGCTGAGGATATTTGTTTTGTTTAATCCATTTTAGAATAAGGGTGTAATGTAACAAAATGTGGAAAAGGTCAAGGGGTCTGAATACTTTCCGAAGGCACCGTACCTTGCGGAAATCCCTGGTACAGGGTAGATTCTCAGAAAATGTGGGAATCGTGCACAGAGCCAGACCACTTAGATTCCACATTATTAGTGAGGAGATTCTGGGAGCTACAGATCATCTGACAAAAGAAGGAAGGAAGATCATTGAGTTCAATGTCTGTTTCTGAAAATGACTTGGCTTGGTGAAAGTGTAAGTTACAGTAGTCAATAGATACCTGTAAGTTTATGCTGTGAAAAGATTTTCTATTCAGTCTCCTTCATTTTGTCCAGATTGTCTTTGAATGGGGACATGTATCCCAGCTTTAGTACCAATTATGTTTAGAGAATCTGTGGGATGAATTAGGCAGTCATTTTATCATGTATCATGACTAGGTTTATTAATTTACATTGAAATTAGCAAGGCATCGCTGGCAGTCAACTGACTAGACTACTGTAGGTTACCTGCAATTCTGTAAAAGTCCTCCTTGATTATATGGACAGTTTGATGGCCAGCGAATGCAACAAAGACATTCTAAAAATCTCTTCAGCGCGAGGGTGACACTTCGTATGGCTCTACACACAATTGCCTTGCCAAATTGTTCAACATCGCCCACGAAGTACAGGAAACTTCCAGTTGTACAAAATCTAAGCAATACACAATGTTTGTGTAGCAGTCAAAACTATTTGCTTTATATGGGTTGAGTAAATGTACCAGTAATATTGATTGTGCGGAAAAACGATGACGTTCAAAAATAAATACTTCTTAATGATCTAAAGGATGTACTCGAGGTCCAATAATTTGTTCCCTTTGTAAAGCACTGTGAACAATACAGGCTCCAATGTCAAGTGGATTTTCCAAGAATAGACAGGCCATAGTGACAAACAAGAATCTGATTGGCGGAGAAGTCCACTATTTATTCACCAGGACAGGCTAAGATCAAGTTAACCTAGTTAGTGGCAGGTTTGCTTCAGAGCATTCATTACTATGGTTTCTAATCAGGCTCTCTTTCAATCTCTCTTTCTGGAGCCAGAAATTCTGAGTTTGCACACGGTCTGGTTTTACAGATCTTGCTAAATCACAAATCCGGCACCAGGAATAACCCTCTGATCTTTGGTTGACGCGGGAAAAGGTGGCGAATAGCAAAAACTCTACCCACAATGGGATTACTTTAGACTTTTAGAAAGTGTTTTACTCAATTATTTCAATCACTGTTGAGCTCACCCTTGATGTGATGAATTCTAAATAGTAATTTCTATTAGCTAAATTCATATTATGGTTTTTATCAGCCGCGAGTTGGCTCGTGTTTGGCAAGTCACTGGAGTGACGAGCCTCCCTTGCTGTCTCTGCCTGGTCGGCTGCACTCTCGCCACTGGGATTATCTGCCTTTGACCGTATTACGGGGGGTGAGTAACTGGCTTACTAATGCTCTTCCATGCCGTCATTAGGAGGGGTGTGTGACGTCGTGCCAGGCTTTTTTCGCTGTACTCGACTTGAGTGGGTTGAGTCACTGATGCGATCTTCCTGTCCGGTTTTGCGCCCCCTCGGGCTAGTGCGGTGGATGAGATCTTCGTGGGCCATACTCAGCCTTGTCTCAGGGTAGTAAGTTGGTGTCCCCACAGTGTCCCTGGATCCCCCCTGTCTCAGCCTCCAGCATCTATGCTGCAATAGTCTATGTGCAAGGCAGTTTTTACTGTTTTTACAGTTTTTACTATTAAGATATCTTTACTTTTACTCAAGTACACTGGTGCCGGGGGCCAGGAGTCAGTCTGTCCTATCGTGTGAAATGATCCCGTCTCATCTGGTGTCCTGTGTAAACTTTAGTATGCTCCCTCTCTTTCTCCCAACTCACTCTCTCTCTTGATCTCTCTCCCCTCCCGGAGGATCTGAGCCCTAGGATCATACCTCTGGACTACCTCGCCTGATGACTCCTGGCTGTGCCCAGTCCACTTGGTCATGCTACTCATCCATTTTCTGCTGTTTTGTCTGCGGCTATGGAACCCTGACATGTTCACTGGACGTGCTACCTTGTCCCGGACTTGCTGTTTTCGACTCTCCCTCTTTCTCTCTCTTACTCCCTCCTTCACTTTCTCTACAGCCTCTGCAGTCTTGTAACTGAAATTAACTGCTAAAGGTGCTGACCTGTTGCACCCTCTACAACCACTGATTATTATTTGACCCTGCTGGTTTATGAATGTTTGAACTGCTTGAAGAACAATCTGACCTTAATGGCCATGTACTCTTATAATCTCCACCCGCACAACCAGAAGAGGAATGGCTACCCCTCAGAGGCTGTTTCCTCTCCAGATGCTTCTACATCTGCATTGCTTGCTGTTTGGGGTTTTAGACTGGGTTCCTGTATGAGCACTTTGTGACATCTGCTGACGTAAAAGGGCTTTATAAATACATTTGATTGATTGAATAAGATGGTACATTTCATCTGAATTGTATTGGAATTTTACACTCAGCCACACTGTAAAAAAAATCTGGGGTGATTTGAAATTGTAACATTGATTTATGCATCTGATCATTTGAATTTGAATTGTAAATATATCAATTACATTGATAGAACACTCAATTGATCTGCCCCCTAAAAAAAGTAAACATGTATTCAATAAGAAAAATAAACATATATATATATATATATATATATATATATATATATATATATATATATATATATATATGTTTATTTTTCTTATTGAATACATGTTTACTTTTTTTAGGGGGCAGATCAATTGAGTGTTCTATCAATGTAATTGTCTGCATCATTTCCAGTTCCCCTTATATTTTCCCTTTATTATTTTCCCCTAACCCTACCACCCCTCCAATAATTTGGAGTAAACTAATGGACAACAATACTTCCATCTTCTACTTCCATCTTAAACATACATACTACAGTAAATACATTGTAAGGACACAGTATATTTGACATTGCTTTTTTGTTTGTTTTTAGTACCACCCTTCATCTACCCTCAACCCCTCCCATCTATCTCTAATTGCTATGTATTTTTCAACTGTGCTGTGTCATGTTCTGACCTTTACTTCCTTTGTTTTTGTCTTTATTTAGTATGGTCAGGGTGTGAGTTGGGGTGGGCAGTCTATGTTTGTTTTTCTATGATTTGTATGTTTCGGCCTAGTATGGTTCTCAATCAGAGGCAGGTGTCATTAGTTGTCTCTGATTGAGAATCATACTTAGGTAGCCTGGGTTTCACTGTTTGTTTGTGGGTGATTGTCTATGTTAGTTGCTTGTGTCAGCACAGGTCTCATTTATAGCTTCACGGTCGTCTATTGTTTTTGTAGAGTTTGTATTCAGTGCTTTCTTTTATTAAATATTCATCATGAACACATACGACGCCGCATTTTGGTCCTCCGATCCTTCTCGCCACTCCTCTTCAAATGTTTGCTGTATACGGTAATGTAAAAGTTATATTTTTTTGTGAACCAATACATAATATGGTACACTTATCATAGTTTGGTTGTAATTCAGAGAGGTTGGACAAATGATCTAGATCCTCCATGAGGCTGTGCAGGGGATCCTTATTACAGATTTAAAGGGAACATGAGTCATCAGCGTACAATGACACCTTTTGTTTTTAAGCCCTGGATTTTTTGCCCCTTGATATCTTTGTTGGAAATCAATTGTGCTTCTACACCTGCATTGCTTGCTGTTTGGGGTTTTAGGCTGGGTTTCTGTACAGCACTTTGAGATATCAGCTGATGTACGAAGGGCTATATAAATACATTTGATTTGATTTTAATAGTTAACATTTCGATGGCCGTAACAAATAGATATGCTGATAGTAGACAACCTTGTTTCCCTCCTTTTTTCTGAGAAGTAGCCATTATTTACTATTTTACAACATACTTAAAAATGAATGCAAGTAATTTGTTAAGATTTCTTATTTTAATTTTACCTACAAATGTAAGAATAAATCCAACTTAACATGTTGCTCAAAGTGTAAGTCTCATTTATGAAGATTACCAAAGACAGAATTGAATGATTGAACACTTCCTATCTTGCCACATGACCTTGTTTTAAGAGGATTGTGGGTATTTCAACTTCATGATTATTATACACAAGGTATGCACGGTTGAAGAAAGAGAACTATACTTCTGTTTGAGTTTTATTCAGCTTGTTGTTGTGCCATGGGGTGTAATGGATCATGATGAACAAACATAAAAACCTACAGGAAAAATTACATTCAATGATGAGACGACCCATTCTCACATTTCCAACTTTTAATGTTAGACAAATACACTATCCTGCAATGTTTGCTGTAAAACCGCTAGTTACTGCTGGTGGATTGAACACTGCTCAACAATGCCTGACAAAATGGGGTTAAACTGGCAAATGATCAGATGCATAAATCAATGTTAAACATTCAAATGCTGCAGAAATCTCATTCTGCACTGAACAGAATTCTTCAACATCAAAACAATATTTTCAACCATCTCCAGTAGTGCTCTCAGTCCCTGGCAAGGTGTTGCACAACACTTGATTAAGTGATGTTTCAACACATCTCAGGAGGCTGTGTTTAAATACTCCAGCAAAGTTAAGGTTTTGTCTCCTTTACATTGGTGGCAACTTAATTGCCACTAATTACTACCGAGGTTTATCCGGGGCTTTGGTCAGGTAGCGGCTCCCACCTCACCGCTGAAGGGGGGGAATCGGTGCGACTGCAGTGGTAAGCTGGGGCAGACAAGGCTTTTGGTCACCTGAAGGCTTTGTTTACCTAGGCTCCTGTGTCGGCTCATCTGGATCCCTCCTCCACTAACCTGTCTCCATTTCAATGTGTACTAGGTTATCAGCCGGTTCTGGCACCGTGGCATCAGAGCTAGATCGAGGCACCTGCGGTGGATGAGTGGTTTCGGCGCTCGGAAGTAACCTGGGACGCTACCCATGTACGCCTGCAACAGGCCATCAGGTGACAGAAGGAGAGCGCCGACCGCCACCGCAGTGAGGCCCCGGTGTATGCACCAGGAGACCGGGTCTGGCTCTCGACCCGAAACCTGCCCCTTCGCCTGCCCTGCCGGAAGCTGGGTCCGCGGTTTGTGGGGCCAGTTAAAGTCCTGAGGAGACTGAACGAGGTATGTTATATGTTGCAGCTCCCCCTTGATTATCTTATTAGCCCCTTGTTCCATGTCTCTCCTCAGGCCGGTGGTGGCTGGTCCGCTCCAGCAGTCTGAGGTGCGGGAGGTTCCTCCGCCACCTCTGGACATCGAGGGAGCCCCGGCATATACTGTGCGAGCCATCATGGACTCTAGGCGTCGGGCGAGGGATCTTCAGTACCTCGTGGAGTGGGAAGGGTACGATCTGGAGGAGAGATGCTGGGTGCCGGTGGAGGACATACTGGACCCTTCCTTACTGCAGGAATTTCACTGTCTCCACCCAGATCTGCCTGCGCCTCGTCCTTCCGGGTCGTCCCCGAGGCCGGTGTCAACGTGCTGGATCCGCATGTCAAGGGGGGGGTACTGTCACGACTTCGGTCGCAGTTCCATTTCTTATGTCTTGATTGTACACACCTGGATCCCATTACATTATTTCTCTATTTAACCCTCTGGTTCTCATTTTTGTTTTGTGCATGATTGTTCCTGGTCTTGTGTTAGTCTTTTCTTTTGTGTTAGGGTTTGTTATCCCTGTGGATTTATTTGGCTGATATATTTTTCAGAGTAAAGTATATTATTTTACTCAGTTCTGTGTCCTGCGCCTGACTCCGTCCTCACCTCTGCACAACTGACACTTGACAGATTGTTCGGTCTATCTTTGACTGACGTTAGCTAATGTAAGCTAGCTAATGTTACCAAATAGCAATCTATTTCACCCTTGTCTGCATAATTTTTTGGAGGGGATATAGCTAACTCATTCTCTGTTTGTGTGTTGGTAGCAATGATGAATATGTACAGTTGGAAGTTTACATATACTTAGGTTGGAGTCATTACAACTAGTTTTCAACCACTCCACAAATTTCTTGTTAACAAACTATAGTTTTGGCAAGTCGGTTAGGACATCTACTTTGTGCATGACACAAGTCATTTTTCTAACAATTGTTTACAGACAGATTATTTCACTTAGAATGCACTGTATCACAAATCCAGTGGGTCAGAAGTTTATATACACTAAGTTGACTGTGCCTTTAAACAGTTTGGAAAATTCCATAAAATGACATAGCTTTAGAAGCTTTTGATAGGCTAATTAACATAATTTGAGTCAATTGGAGGTGTATTGTGGATGTATTTCAAGGCCTACCTTAACTCAGTGCCTCTTTGCTTGACATCATGGGAAAATCTGAAATCAGCCAAGATCTTGTAGACTTCCACAAGTCTGTTTCATCCTTGGGAGAAATTTACAAATGCCTGAAGGTATCACCTTCATCTGTATAAACAATAGTATGCAAGTAGAAACATGAGACCACGAGGCCGTCATACCGCTCAGGAAGGAGATGCGTTCTGTCTCCTAGAGATGACCGTACTTTAGTGCGAAAACTGAAAATCAATCCCAGAACAACAGCAAAAGACCTTGTGAAGTTGCTGGAGGAAACAGGTACAAAAGTATCTATATACACAGTAAAACGAGTCCTGTCGACAACCTGAAAGGCCGCGCAGCAAGGAAGAAGCCACTGCTTCAAAACCGCCATAAAAAGCCAGACTACGGTTTTCAACTGCACATGGGGACAAAGATCGTACTTTTTGGAGGAATGTCCTCTGGTCTGATGAAACAAATAGAACTGTTTGGACATAATGACCATCGTTATGTTTGGAGGAAAAAGGGGGATGCTTGCAAGCTGACGAACACCATTCCAACCGTGAAGCACGAGGATAGCAGCATCATATTGTGGGGGTGCTTTGCTGCAGGAGGGACTTCACAAAATAGATGGCATGAGGTTGGAAAATGATGTGGATTTGTTGAAGCAACATCTCAAGACATCAGTCAGGAAGTTAAAGCTTGGTCGCAAATGGGTCTTACAAATGGACAATGACCCCAAGCATACTACCAAAGTTATGGCAAAATGGCTTAAGGACAACAAAGTCAAGGTATTGGAGTGGCCACAAAGCCCTGACCTCAATCCTATTTTAAAATGTGTGGGCTGAATTGAAAAAGCCTGTGCTAGCAAGGAGGCCTACAAACCTGACTCAGTTACACAAGCTCTGTCAGGAGGAATGGGCCAAAATTCACCCAACTTATTGTGGGAAGCTTTTGGAAGGCTACCCGCAACGTTTGACTTAAGTTTAACCATTTCATGGCAATGCTACGAAATACTAATTGAGTGTATGGAAACTTCTAACCCACTGACATTTTACATGCTTGAAATAAAGTGGTGATCCTAACTGACCTAAGACAGGGAATTTTTACTAGGATTAAATGTAAGAAATTGTGAACCTGAGTTTAGATGTATTTGGCGAAGGTGTATGTAAACTTCCGACTTCAACTGTAGAAATTGTCTGAGTGTTTATTACCTTTATTTAACTAGGCAAGTCAGTTAAGAACATTATTTTCAATGACGGCCTAGGAACAGTGGGTTAACTGCCTGTTCAGGGGCACAACAACAGATTTGTACTTTGTCAGCTCAGGGATTTGAACTTGCAAACTTTCAGTTACTAGTCCACCGCTCTAACCACTAGGCTACCCTGCCACCTCAGCTGGCTATCAATCTTGCTGCCAAATTAGTGATGCTAGTTCGTTAACAGCAAGCTAACAGTATTGAAATATCCATGTTAGGTATGCTTGGCTAGCCAGTCTAATAGAGATCAACAATTGGAGATATTTGTATCTTGATTGTAAAAGCTCTTCTCTTTTTAGTTGTTGGTGTGGCTAGCTACTATATGGCAAGCTACAAAGTTACAACCAGACACCTAAATCTTAGTTTACCAGCAAATGTTAGCACATGGCTGGAGTTGGCTAGCTAGTTAGACTTGCGCCTACTAACTTATTATGAGCCACCGTACTTCTACATCGGCTGAGTTTCTGTATTTCTCTTTGTGACATCGGCTGATGTAAAAAGGCCATATAAATACGTTTAATTGAAATGTTATTGATTGCATCTGGTCAGTTCTTTCAGTTTTGCCCTAAGGATTGTTGTGAGTGTCCATCTCTTTTTCAAAACAGCCCACCTTGGGGGAGGGACGGGGGCTACAGCACGATGCACCGCCCAATGCAAGTTGTAGTCTTTCAGAGACTGGAAAAAATGTATTTGCTTGTATATTTAGCAATGAATGCACCAGTAGGAACATCGCTGAAAGACATCCAATTGCTCTATCGAACAAGGACAACCATATCTACAGTCGTGGCCAAAAGTTTTGAGAATGACACAAATATACATTTTCACAAAGTCTGCTGCTTCAGTTTGATAGATGGCAATTCGCATATACTCCAGAATGTTATGAAAAGTGATCAGATTAATTGCAATTAATTGCAAAGTCCCTCTTTGCCATGCAAATGAACTTAATCCCTCAAAAACATTTCCACTGCATTTCAGCCCTGCCACAAAAGGACCAGCTGACACCATCGCAGGGATTCTCTCGTTAACACAGGTGTGAGTGTTGACGAGGACAAGGCTGGAGATCACTCTGTCATGCTGATTGAGTTCAAATAACAGACTGGAAGCTTCAAAATGAGGGTGGTGCTTGGATCATTGTTCTTCCTCTGTCAATCATGGTTACCTGCAAGGAAACACGTGCCGTCATCATTGCTTTATACAAAAAGGGCTTCACAGGCAAGGATATTGCTGCCAGTAAGATTGCACCTCAATCAACCATTTATCGGATCAACAAGAGCTTCAAGGAGAGCGGTTCAATTGTTGTGAAGAAGGCTTCAGGGCACCCAAGAAAGTCCAGCTCCTGGACTGTCTCCTAAAGGTGATTCAGCTGTGGGATCGGGGCACCAGCAGTACAGTGCTTGCTCAGGAATGGCAGCAGGCAGGTGTGAGTGCATCTGCACGCACAGTGAGGCAAAGACTTTTGGAGGATGGCCTGGTGTCAAGAAGGAAAAACATCAGGGACAGACTGATATCCTGCAAAAAGTACAGGGATCGGACTGCTGAGGACTGGGGTAAAGTCCTTTTCTCTGATGAATCCGCTTTCCGATTGTTTGGGCCATCCGGAAAAAAGCTTGTCCGGAGAAGACAAGGTGAACGCTACCATCAGTCCTGTGTCATGCCAACAGTAAAGCTTCCTGAGGCCATTCATGTGTGGGGTTGCTTCTCAGCCAAGGGAGTAGGCTCACTCACAATTTGCCTAAGAACACAGCCATGAATAAAGAATGGTACCAACACATCCTTCGAGAGCAACTTCTATCAATCACCCAGGAACAGTTTGGTGACAAACAATGCATTTTCCAGCATGATGGAGCACCTTGACATAAGGCAAAAGTGATAACTAAGTGTTTCAGGGAACAAACCATTGATATTTTGGGGCCATGGCCAGGGAACTCCCTGGACCTTAATCCCATTGAGAACTTGTGGTCAATCCTCAAGAGGCGGGTGGACAAACAAAAACCCACAAATTCTGACAAACTCCAAGCATTGATTATGCAAGAATGGGCTGCCATCAGTCAGGATGTGGCCCAGAAGTTAATTGACAGCAGCCAGGGCAGATTGCAAAGGTCTTGAAAAAGAAGGGTCAACACTGCAAATATTGACTCTTGCATCAACTTCATGTAATTGTCAATAAAAGCCTTTGACACAAATGAAATTCTTGTAATTATACTTCAGTATTCCATAGTAACTGAAGACACTGAAGCAGCAAACTATGTGGAAATTAAGCCCCCTTTAAGACTGCTTCACTGGTGCCCTTATGTTGGCAAAGTGAGTGAGTGAACTAGATGCACTGCCAGTTCACCATTTGTGCCTACAGTTTGCATAGGTTACCTTCTTATCCAACTCTGCCTTTATGCACAAGGTCAGCGGCAATGCAATTGTCTCACCTTGGAGATTGTGACGTTTGTGAGATATTGAAACAATTTATTGAAAAATAACTTAAGGTTACTTGCGTTACCCAGGTTCTCTGATATTATGAGTGGGATATCTCGCCACATTCCCCTACTTGCAAGAGTGTGAGGAAGTTCGGCATGCTCCAGAATGATCAGAGATTAAGAAACTGGCTCTTTAGTATGAGGGGAGGTAGTCACTCGACCTGTCTCTCTCCTACAGACGTGTGTGATTGGTTCTTCGAGCTGCTTCGAGATTCTGGTAAATCCAACTGTGAGATAGCAAGTAACCTTTAAGTAATAAAGGTTTTAGTAATTAACACACACTTTTTACCTGAATTCTTTGTAGTTGAAAATGTCTGGCACATAGTTTGTTCTATTTGTTCTATTCATGCTTCAAGGGTGGACTGTCAGCAGAGGAGGCGGGCAAGGGGAGGCTGGCTCATAATAATGGCTTGAATGGAGTTGATGGAATTGTATCAAACACATGGAAACCATTCCATTTATTCCATTCCAGCCATTACTGTCAGCACATCCTCAGATTTGAAGTGCCACCAGCCAGCACTGACTGTCAGGTAGGATCATCAGAATACTATTTTGCCCTGTTATCTGTTGCCCATGAACTGAGCAACCAGGCTCTGTCTCTGCTGGTTGTCCTGCTCCTGTGTTCCACCCTGTAGGTGACTCATGCTGGGCAGGGCCACCGGCTGGGGTGGTACCCAGGTCTGGTAGTAGGGACAAACCTTCAGGTGCTCCGACATGGATGGCACGTTGTCTATAAAACGCCACAAATCTACTGTAGAGAACAGATGACTGAACTCCCACACCTGGGGAGCGATACAAGATGAGAGGAGAGGAAAGAAAATAAAAGAGAGGAGAGGGTAGGCAGGGAGAGAGAGGAGAACATGGGAAATGTGACAAGTCACAGAAGGGGGTTACGTTTCCATTTCACTGTATTTAACTTACTCGACAGACTGTTGTCATTGTAAACTCCAGTGCTCTTACCGTTTTGGCCTTCCATTTGGCCACACCAGACTTGTAGGTCTTCTTTTCCCAGAGGAGGGACACCATCCCCCTGTCCTGCAGCAGAGAGGAACATACCTCTCTCATGAGGCGGGACACAAGGGCCAGTTGGGACAGGGACAGGCTGTCCAGGAAGCTGGCCATGTGGCACAGCACCTCGGATGGCAAAGCACTTAGAGAATCGCAGTCCCCTTCTCCCCTCGACCGCCTCCTCCTGGGGGTTCCGACAGGTTCTGGAGCAGACTGCGACTTGGAGGATTTAAGGGGCTCTGGTCCCTCCCCTTGAGAAGCTGGGACGGTGGGTCGGAGGTTGAAGATGCTCAGTTTCTGGCTGTAGGTAAAGGGTCAGAGTTCAGGATTAGGGTATGGTAATGAAAACATTCAGATGTACTGAAGGACTGTGAATACAAATACTGAAATATATACAAACACTGGTACTTCCACAATCAGAGCATGAGTTGTGAGTAGTTAGTTGAATGGTTCTTACTTGTAGGTGACCGTGGCAGGTTGTTTGAAAGGCTCTAACCTTCTCTGGCTGTAGGTGCAGCCCAGGTAGGCCAGGGGACACCTCTGCTCAAACCAGCCACTAGCACACGTCTGAATGTCTGTGTGCACGTTCCTGAATAATGATAACAATGTTTCATTTTAGATGTGTGGAAAACATTACAATGGAGGCTAAACAGCCATACCAGGGCAACTACTCAAGGCGACATGACATCACAGGGTACCTGAAGTGTTTGGGGAACTCTTTGCATTGGAAGTGTTTGGGGTACCTGAAGATTTTGGGATACCTGAAGTGTTTGGGGAATTCCCTTCGTTGGAAGGAGTGTCCACAGAGGAAGGTGAAGGCAGAGCTAGCCTTGTTGTGTCGGCTGGAGGTGCTGTCCGCATGCAGCTGGAGGCGGAGCTTCAGAGGCCTGTCCCTTGTCAGGTCTGCTAACGTCGTGTCTCGTCTGAATGGTGCCGTCTTGAAGGAGTGGGTCTGCATCCCCATGTCCACATAAAGCCCGTCCTGTCCACGCTCCTCACTGATCTTAGAACCAGAAAGACAGAGAGAAAGACATCTCAGCTCACTCATGAACAGCTCTAAGAACCTTATCCGGGCAGAGATAGCGAGAAATCGCCACCAATTGTTTATTAAGGGATACTCGCAACTGAGGATGGAACCCGGGACATTGGCTTGTCACCTCAACACCTTAGCTGTTACACCAACAGATCCAAACCACTTGATAAAGTAGCCAAGTGTTGGGTTAACATCGCTATAATATCTTTATGTGTTGTGGATGTACGTATTGTATTTCTGTTCTGATAGCTGTGAAACGTATGCTCTATTTTTGTTCAGCATTTTATTGCACCTAGCACTGGCACTTATTTTAACCTGCTGAGCTCTTCTGATAGCTATAACTTACCTGATGCCCCATGACCTCTCTCTCTGCGTATCCCAGTAGTGTGCTGTCAGCCTCGTCCGTCCACCAGGACTCCTTTAATGCCCCCAGGTCAGACGTATCCACACAGGCCCAGGTACTCTCAGCACGGGCTGATGCGTCATAGTAGTGGACACTACGCTGCTTCTCACGGTAGCTGACAGGAACCTGCAGGGGAACAATGATTGATAACACATTCAGTAACATGTCATTACTTTACAGAGATTTGTGTATGTAAGTGTTTGTATCTGTGTGTACGTGAACATGCATATGCCTTAGAGAGAAAAAAATAAACAGAACTGCATCGAGTTTCTGCTTGCCCTTATTTTTTACATTGTGTGTGAAGTCAATGCAGTCCTCACTTCTACCTGCCACCCTTACCTTGAAGGAGTACAGTGTCTGAACAGGGATGGGCTCTATGTTTCCGTAGACAAAGTCTTTTTCCCGTGGCGTGCAGGCATCCATCTGGCCAAAGGTGAGCAGCATGCGTCCGTGGTGCACCAGGTACATGTTGAATTCCTGGGGGGTGACCTCCTTGGCCATGCGCTGCAGGACCCCGTCCTGCCACGGGGCCATACCTGTAATCCCTGTGGCATTACGGTTGGCCTCGGTCCCCCTTGGTCCCTCAGGAGCTCCTGGATCTTGCAGAGCACCCATCAACTCTTCTGCATCTCTTCTCTCCTTCTTCTCTCTGCACGACTGCTCCTCCAACTCCATCCAATGGTTCCACTCCTTCCCTTCTCTGCCCCGGCTGCTTTTGGTGTCCACATTACAGCCTCCTTTATCCATATTGAACATCCTCTCATACCTGTTGTATCTGTCAGAGCTGATGTCTCCCCCTGGTTCCTCCACACCCACATCTCCCTCCTCCTTCTCCAAAGAAAAGTCTGAAAGGTCTGTCACGGCTGTTTCTGGAACGCCTGGCGTGGAGAGAGAGGGTAATAATGAGGAAAAACAAGTTATTGTAATTTTATAACAAGTAAAGTAAGTAAAGTAAAAATAACATTTTGGATTTGTCCAGAAAATCCAGTTACCAGATAGGATATGATATGGCCTATCTTCACTCCACCCATCATCAGCAGCCGTACAGAGGGTAGAGGCCCCATTACATAGACGCACTGTGGCCCAGTCTTCTGTCTTCTTATTTTTCTTATCTTCTTTCTTCTCCTCTTCCTCTCCCTCCACTTTCACTATCATCTCTGGGTAGAGAGTCTTCATCTTCATACGGGCGTACAGGTGTCTCTGATCATCCAGGGCCATGGCCAGGTCCAACTGTTCTCCTGCCTTCTGCTCCTTCAGCAGGTTCTCATGCAGGGTGTGTGTGTGTGCGTGGATGTCGGGGTGTGTGTTTGCGTAGGCTTCATCGGCTGGCCAGCGGATCCACTCCATTGAGCAGCACACCACACTGGCGGGACAGACCTGCAAGTGGCCCGCCTGCCAGGAACGGGGCATGATGATTGGACAGCCGAAGGCGGCGTTGAGGCATGGCACCTTCTCATTGGGGCAGAGGAGCGCATGCTCCCCCTCTTTGCACATGTGGAACAGGGCTCCACACAAAAGGCGGCAGGGGATGAGCACACAAGACACGGAGATCTCCACGGGGGCCTTACACCGCCGGCTGTAGCAGCTGTCACAGTGGCGATGACCGGCAGGACGGGGGGGACGAGAGAAAAGGGAATGACGTCTCTGATGGAAGAGGGATGGAAAGAGAGAGAGAATGATAGAAAGTGTGAGAGGAAGAGAACACAGTCAAAACTACTTCACCTCTCACATGTTAATGTCATGGGATGGCATAGTCTCCACTAAACATGAATTGTAAACACGCATCTAAAGTCTTGTGGGCTAGACATGGTTAACTATTTTTTTTACAGGGAAACGTCATCAACCCTTTCACAGAAGCTCTATAGTACACATTCCCCATAAAAACATAATGACTAAATCAATTCAATGAAAACATTGAGAAATGCTGTTCAATTTGGTTGTATTGTGGTTTTTACTTTAACATGCCATAAAGTAAGCTTCAATTTAAATAAAATTAACATACCATGTTCTTATTCTTCAGTTCAACATTGTTCAACTGAAATCCCTTTAAACAGAAAGACATGTTGAATGCAACCTTTACTTTATACTTAACCTTATATTATAATGTAAACCTAAAAAGTTTAAAGCTTTCAAACCATACAAACAATTGTTACACAACTGTCTTATAGTCCATAGTCTCAACATTACCTGAAGTAAACCATTTCTCTTGTGCCGCTACAGTACTACTGCTTGGTATCTGTCCCTTCTGAAGATCATGTGTTAGTGCTATAAATAGGCCAACATGCTGACTGAGAAATGCTACACAGCCTGTTCAAAAACATGCTCTGGTTACCAGACAAGGGCTGACCCTGGGTCAGTTGAGAACTCAGTTATTCAACCAACCAGTGCGACTGAGTGATAGGGAGAAACTTGTGAGGAACCATGGCGATAGAGATCCCTACTTGGAAATAACCTGTTTTTGCATGGACATTGCCATTGAGGACTTCCACCATTTTAAAGTAGTCAACTGGGTGGGGAATAAGGCTTAAGGAAGGATCGAAGGTTACGTATGTAACCATGGTTATGTGAGCTATTTGGATCACTCCAATATGTTGGTATCAGTCTGTGGCGGAGGGACACATCCGAGGTGAGGATTTACAGATTTACTCCTGTGTACACCTGTGTCACGGCTGGGGCCCACCCCTATATAAAGATCCTATGGCCGCGACACACGTTCTCTACATCATTTTTTAGGTGCCTCTAGCACCGTAGAGGATTGGAGTGATCCATATACAGTGGGGAGAACAAGTATTTGATACACTGCCGATTTTGCAGGTTTTCCTACTTACAAAGCATGTAGAGGTCTGTAATTTTTATCGTAGGTACACTTCAACTGTGAGAGACGGAATCTAAAACAAAAATCCAGAAAATCACATTGTATGATTTTTAAGTATTTAATCTGCCGGGGCCTTTCCTCTGGTGCCCGAGCGCCTGGGTCCCCCAGGCACGTCCCTATGGCGGTGACAGTTGACAGGTTGTTGTTCCACCGCACAATGTGCAACTCCCCTCTTTCCTCAGCACGAGGTGATGAGGGTGGCAACGGTCCACCCGTCTTGGACCCGGGGCCTGAGGAGGCGGCATGAACCGTCTCAGGGTCTCCCGGTCCCTAAGAACCTTATCAGTCTGCTCCAGAATGTCATTAACCAAAGGTGCCACAGGTCAGCCCTGGGGTGATGGGGAGAGTGGCAAATGTGCTCTGGAGAGCAGCTGGCAGAAGGGATTGGGCCAGCCCGTGATGGCGCAGGGAGGTAACCACCTGCGCTGTGGCCCGTCCATTGGAGTGGGCCACATCCCTCTGGAGCAGGAAAAGCAGGCGAGACACCTCCGTCGCTTGCCAGAAGAGCTCCTCTGTACCCCTGCAGGCCGAGAGGACCATGGCAGCTATCATGGTGTCCATGGTCGGGTACTCCCAGAGGCTGAGTGACTCTGCGCCCGCCACATTACTCCATGGTTCAGTCTGTGAGTCTGAAGCACCCCCTGGCAGAGGCTCAGCTCTCCTGCAAGGCCTCACAGAATTCAGCAGAGAAGAGTCATCGCTGTCCACCAGTTTGATGTCCCGTGTAGTGGCTACCCGAGTGAGTAGGCCCCTCATAACCTATCGAGCTGCTGGGGGCTGATGAAGCCACCCCTCCGGCTTCTGATGGCCTGGTAGCTCCGCTCATGGTGGTGAAAAGTGCCAGCATTGTCCATCAGGAACAGCCTATCACTGCCCAACAGGTAACAGCTGTCGTCGCCATCGAAGCTATCAACTTCCTGATGCAGGGCATGCGCCTTCCATTCAAGGTGGTCCCAGCGGTCTGACTCCTGCCCCCGTCCAGGACTGGCAGCAGATGGGCTCTGCCTGCGGTGGCTTCGGCCACACTTCCTGGGAGGGTTACTGGGCCCAGTAGAGGGACTAACAGCCTAAGCCTGGCCGACCCACTGTCGCATGGCCTCCAATCTCGCCAGTTGCAGGCTTTCTGAGAACACCACGCAAAACAGGCATCCACAGTAGGGCGCTCCACCGCCCTCTACGCATGGCTCAAACCCAGGCAGTGCATACACGAGGTATGCGGATCTCCAAGGGGATGTCACCATCACACCTGTCACAAAGGGAAGCCATAAACTTAGCCAAGCCAGCAAGGCCACTTAGCAGGGGTCCAATGCCCTGGGAAAGCTTATGTCGTATGACCCGCTTGGAGGAATAGGAACTTGTGATGGATAACTTACCCAATAATTCTGAAAAACAGGCACACAAAAAAACGCAAACAGGTAAAGGATTTGTTGTGGATTTGATTAATGAGAATTGCATTAACATGACAGCATGTTAAGCAATTCACAACACACACAAAACAAGCCAGTCGGCAAGTTGTGTAAGGTAAATACAGTTTGTGGCAGCAAGGGCCACCAATATATTAAAGGATGCACACGGAGTCGTAGTGTAACGCTAACGAAACACAAGCAAGACAAACCACAGGCGGAAGATACAGATGAACCGCTCACAGCGAGTGAAGCACTCAAGAAGAGGGGCTGGCCATGTGGTCCATGCCATAATTAAAACACCAATGAAATCTCTGCAGTGTTTTGTGCTTTCATTCTGTCTGTCTCACTGTGTAACCTGACTCCACTGCTCCAGAGAGAGACCCCCTTCACCCTGCAGACCAGAATGCAACCTAGCTATATTTATCACTGCCCTGGTAAATGTTGTAACAAAATTCAGGACTGTAACCCATGCAAGGCTGACAGACTGACTAACCGACTGTCTGTTTGACTGACTTTGTGACTGACTAGGTGACTAACTGCAACTCAGCCTCAGAGGAGACAGAGAGACAAGAGGTAAGACTCTTTAGCATTGATATCCTGGTAAGACAACACTGTCAGATTAGTAAGTACACTGTTCTGAACTCCTGGTTCTGGAGGGTTGCAGTCAATTGCATTTCAAATCAGCCAATTAAGTTCCAATTCATTTTGTGTCTGAGAAAAGCACTGGAACACAATGGAATTGCAATTTCAGTTTACTTCCTGAAGTGACTGAATCTAAATGGAATTGACCCCAACCCCGTTGTCTTCAGATGGTGTTCACTCCTATGCGAAGTTCATCACTCGATTCGACACACTATCTGACGCAAGACAATGCCAGGTTTGGGACAAAACCTGCACACACCACGGCTCTCCAGGACCAGGGTTGATTTACTCTAGGTTCTGTATTAGAGGTGTTTATTAGAACCATTCAGTGTAGTCACAGGATTGTCAGGGCTCCTAGGAAGTTACTCTCTTACCTTTTTCCCTCTCTCTATCTCTAATTCCCTCCCTCTCCCTCCCTCTCTCCCTGTGTCTCACCCTCCCCAAAGGTTCGTCCTTCCCGCCCCACCATCACGCGACTGTGACAGCTGTTTCAGCTGGCCCTGAAAGGCCCTGTGGATATCTCTGTGTCCTGTGTGCTCATCCCCTGACACCTGCTGTGTGGTGCCCTCTTCCACCTGTGCAAGGAGGAGGAGCATGCGCTGCTCTCCCCCAATGAAAAGGTGCCATGCCTCAATGTCGGCTTTGGCTGTTCAATCAGTATGCCCTGTGCCTGGCTGGCAGTCTACCTGCAGGTCTGTCCCGCCAGCGTGGGTGTGCTGCTCCATGGAGTGGAAGTCACACCCGGCGCCAGGATAAAGTGACTAAGGGGGCAGTGAAATTGGCAAGGGGTCAACATTTTGGGGGGTTCTTGCATTGGAATGATATTGAATTCTACTTACATCACCTATACCACAAACACAATGTTAAAATGCCGAGACTCAGAGATCTTTGAGTGCTTTTGAAGTGACCGGTAGGTTGACGCGAAATATGTACTCTGCTGGTGGAAATAGAGGGCAAGCGTCGGCGACAGACAACTGTCTTACCAAAATACTACAAACTAAATGTAGTAGTAGCCTAGCCTGCCTGCCATCCTGTACCTGCCTGATCACAAACCTCTGCCTGTCCTCGACCTGCCCTTTGCCTGCACCGTGTTTATAATAAATTATCTGAAAACTGTACTATCCGCCTCCTGGACCTCGACTCCCTTATAGCCTTGACCATCCGGATCGATAAGCGGCTATGGGAATGTAGGAGGGAGAGGGAGTCTGTTCCCTGTCTCCGACGCTTGCCCTCGATTTCCACCTCACCTTGGAGGAATCCCGGATATCCCCGAAGCCCACATTTCCGAGTGGATCCTATATCGCCCGAGTTCTCTTGGAGGTCACAAAGGGCTGTCAAGTCGTCTCCTCCGCAGCCCATGCAACTGGGCAGGGCTAGATTGTCTCCTGCTGAGCAGTTACGCAGACTTAACACCTAGAGCTGTCTGCATTGTGGAGCTACGGGACATTTTGTTATCTACCTGCCCATTAAATAACTAGGCTCATCAAGTAGGTACTAGTGCGCTGATGAACCGTACGGGGATTCTCCATTTCTCATACCCCTTTCCATGCTGTCCTGTTGTGGGGTGACCGTTCCAAATCTCTCCAGGTGCTCATAGACTCTGTTGTACGACAACGTTTTAGGTGGGCCCACCTTGGTTCCTGACGTCTCTATGTTCGTTGCCGCCTACACCGTGTGTGCCCAGAATAAGACTCCACGGCAAGCACCGGCTGGCCTCCTTCAACCACTTCCCATCCCTCACTGTCCCTGGTCACGTACATCCCTGGACTTTGTCACTGTTCTCCCTCCGTCTGATGGCAACATGGTTATCCTTATCGTGGTGGACCGGTTTTCCAAAGTCTCCCATTTCATTCTTCTCCCAAAGCTACCCTCAGCCCAGCTCATGGTGCAGCATGTCTTCCCGGATCCATGGACTTCCGGTTCCACCCCCAGTCTAACAGTCAGTTGGAGCAAGCCAATCAGGACCTGGAGATGACTCTTCGCTGCCTGGTCTCTGCTAATTACACCACTTGGAGCCAGCAGCTCGTATGGGTAGAGTACGCCCGCAACAACCTCCCTTGCTCAGCCACTGGTCTTTCGCCTTTTGAGTCATCCCTGGGATATCAGTCCCCGCTCTTCCCGGAGCAAGAGGACGAGGTCAGCATATCCTCAGCCCAGATATTCGTCCGCCACTGTCGCCGTACTTGGAAGAGAGCCTGGTCGGCTCTGCTCAAGACCACCTCCAGGTATTGACGACAGGCGGACCACCACCGGTCCCCGGCTCCCCGTTATTGTTTCGAGCAGAGGGTATGGCTGTCCACTTGGGATCTGACCCTCCGGGTAGAGTCCCGCAAACTGTCCCCTGCGTTTTATCAACCCTTTCCCCATCTCCAAGATTCTGAATGCGAATGAATGCGAACAGAACAAAACAGAGGTACCAAGTAGTAGACGTTACCCACTAGCCATGCTAGCATGTAATTACATTCCAGACCAAGTGTTGGCGGTGGTGAGGAACAATCTACCAATCACAGGAAGTGTGATGTAAACAAGGAGCAAACATCAATCTGTAAGTCTCTGCTCTCTCAACATTTCAATTTTGGAGAATCTCTTATAAAATGGGTTAATTAATGTATAGTGACAATAGGTGTAAAATAGTAAATAATGGCTACTTCTCAGGAAGTTTTAAACTGTCTAGAGGAGTAAAACAAGGTTGTTCACTATCAGCATATCTATTTATTATGGCCATCAAAATGTTATCTATTAAAATCAGATCCAACAATAATATCAAGGGATTAGAAATAAAGAGCTTAAAAACAAAGGTGTCATTGTACACTGATGATTCATGTTTTCTTTTAAATCCATAACTTGGAAACCTCCACAGCCTCATATAGGATCTAAATCATTTTTCAAACCTCTGGATTACAACCAGATTACGATAAGTGTACTATATTACGTATTGGATCAATAAAAAATAGAACTTTTACATTACCATGTAGTTTACCAATAAAATGGTCTGATGGTGATGTGGATATACTCGGTATACATATCCCGAAATAAATAAATGTTCTCACTCCAATACATTGTATAGAAAGTTACCAAAAATAGATATGATTTTGCTACCATGGAAGGGTAAATGCCTTTCTATTTGTTGAAAAATCCCAGTTTACCTATTTGCTTATGGTCATGCCTACACCTAGGGAACAGCTTAAGATCTTGAAACTGAGATATCCTTTCATTCTCAAAACAAGGTTCTGGGCGTACTGTAAAATTGCAGATACTGATAATGAGGATTTGTTCAATCAGTCACTTGCATGAACACAGAAATTGGTTATTAGAAAAGCACAAACATAGAACACAGAAATTGGTGAGGTATTGGTCTGTCACATGCATGACCCAGTATTGGTAATCACATGAATGAAGCACACATTAATTATGAATGATGAATAAGCTAAATCATGCAAATATAATTTGTCAATATATAAGGGAACTAACGGGACTGCCCCGTTAGAGCTCACTTCAGACCGGCACTTTATGCATCTAAATTTAACTATGACCTCTCCAGCTTGTTGACAATAAAGAACGTATCAGGAATCAATGTAAGACCCAGATGCAGACAGTTGGAGTAACACTGTGTATTGTAGCAACAGGGGCAGGCAAAGACAGGTCAAGGCAGGCAGGGGTCAAAAATCCAGGGTATGACAAAGGTACAGGACGGCAGGCGGACTCAGGGTCAGGGAAAGGCAGGGTTCAGTAATCCAGAGGTGGAGCAAAGGTCCTGCCGAGCTGCATCAGCTCGGGAAGAGGTGAAGTGGCAGTCTCCAGAGACTCTTGGAGGGACTTGGGTAAGCACAGATCTTTTCGGGGTCGTGGACACCGGGAACTTCGGGAGTATATCAGCTGCAAGGTGGGATCCTGCAAGGTGGGATCTTCTCCCTTCGACGTTCCCGTAGCCGACCATCAATCTGGATGGTTAAAGTGATGAAGCTCGAAAACGAGGGAGCACTGGGAGAGAAAGGCACAACAGGTTCTGGAATCTCCATCACAGCGCTCCGGGGTAGGTAAGCGGGGTTCCCAGGAAACCGGGGTGATGGTGCTGCTACCAGCCGGGTTACAGAGGGGCTGGGAGGTTACCGTCGTGGTCGACTGCCTAGTTGGAAACCTACGGACTTGCTCCCACAATTTAACCCTGTTTTCCCAAAGGTTTTTGTGCGTGTTTGTTTATTGTAAGTGTTACTTCATGTATTTTGAATTGCTGAGTAAACCAGAGGTTTATCCAGGGTTTTGGTCAGGTAGTGGCTCCCATTACCTCACTGCTGAAGGGGGGACCGGTGCGACTGCAGTGGTCGGCTGAGGCGGACAGGGCTTTTGGTCACCTGAAGGCTCTGTTTACCTCGGCTCCGGTGCTGGCTCATCCGGATCGCTCTTTGGCATTCATAGTGGAGGTGGACGCGTCCGAGACTGGGATCAGAGCCGTGCTCGCTCAGCGTTCGGGTACGCCACCAAAGCTCCGCCCCTATGCTTTCTTTTCGAAGAAGCTCAGTCCGGCGGAGCAAAACTATGATGTGGGGGACCGGGAGCTGTTGGCTGTTGTCAAGGCTCTGAAGGCGTGGATACATTGGCTTGAGGGGGCTAAGCAACCTTTTCTCATCTGGACTGACCACCACAATCTGGAGTACATCCGGGCGGCAAGGAGACTGATCCCTCGCCAGGCAAGGTGGGCCATGTTCTTTACTCGTTTTGTTTTCACCCTGTCTTACAGACCAGGTTCCCAGAACGCTAAGGCAGACGCACTGTCCCGGATGTATGACACAGAGAAGTGGTCCATGGATCACACTCCAATACTTCCGGCCTCTTGCCTGGTGGCACCGGTGGTGTGGGAACTGGACGCGGACATTGAGCGGGCGTTACGTACAGAGCCCACTCCCCCCATTGTCCAGCTGGGCATCTGTACGTTCCGTCTGCTGTCCGCAACCGTTTCCTCTATTGGGCCCACACGTCACCCTCCTCTGGTCATCCTGGCATTGGGCGGACGGTGCGTTGTCTTAGTGGGAAGTACTGGTGGTCCACCTTGGCCAAGGACGTGAGGGTGTATGTTTCCTCCTACTTGGTGTGCGCCCAGTGCAAGGCTCCTAGGCACCTGCCCAGAGGGAAGTTACAGCCCTTACCCATTCCACAACAGCCGTGGTCGCACCTATCGGTGGATTTCCTCATGGATCTTCCTCCCTCACAGGGTAACACCACGAACCTGGTCGTTGTGGATCCGTTCTCTAAGTCCTGCCGTCTCCTTCCTTTGCCCGGCCTCCCTACGGCCCTACAGACAGCGGAGGCCCTGTTTACACACATCTACAGGGTGCCTGAGGATATAGTGTCTGATCGAGGTCCCCAGTTCACGTCAAGGGTCTGGAGGGCGTTCATGGGCTTTCACCCTGAGAGTAACGGACAGGTGGAGAGAGTAAACCAGGATGTGGGTAGGTTTCTGCGGTCTTATTGCCAGGACCGGCCGGGGGAGTGGGCGGCGTTCATACCCTGGGCAGAGATGGCCCAAAACTAGCTCCGCCACACCTCCACTAACCTCTCCCCCTTCCAGTGCGTACTGGGGTATCAGCCAGTTCTGGCACCATGGCATCAGAACCAGATAGAGGACCTTGCGATGGACGAATGGTTTAAGCGCTCGGAGGAGACCTGGGACGCTGCACCTGCAACGGGCTGTGAGGCGTCAAAGGCGAGTGCCGATCTCCACCGTAGTGAGGCCCCGGTGTTCGCACCGGCGGACCGGGTCTGGCTCTTGACCTGAAACCTGCCCCTCCGCTTGCCCTGCCTGAAGCTGGGCCGACTGTTTGTGGGGCCATTCAAAGTCCTGAGGAGACTGAACGAGGTATGTTATAGGTTACAGCTTACCCCAGATTACCGTATTAACCCCTCGTTCCATGTGTCTCTCCTCAGGCTGGTGGTGGCTGGTCCACTCCAGGAGTCTGAGGTGCGGGAGGTTCCTCCGCCCCCCCTGGACATCGAGGGGGCCCGGCATATGCTGTTCGAGCCATAATGGACTCGAGGCGTCGGGCGAGGGGCCTTCAGTATCTCGTGGAGTGGGAGGTGTAAGGTCCAGAGGAGACCTGCTGGGTGCCGGTGGAGGACAATTTGGACCCTTCGTTGCTGCAGGATTTCCACCGTCTCCATCCGGATTGCCCTGCACCTCGTCCTCTGGGCCGTCCCCGAGGTCGGTGTCGACGCACAGCTGGAACCGCGCGTCAAGGGGGGGTACTGTCACAACTTCCGCCGAAGTCGGTCCCTCTCCTTGTTCGGGCGGCATTCGGCGGTCAACGTCACCGGCCTTCTAGCCATCGCTGATCCACTTTTAATTTTCCATTTGTTTTGTCTTTGTTTTACACACATGGTTTAAATTTCCCAATTGCATATTTATTATTTAACCCTCAGTTTTCCCCATGGTTTTTGTGCCTGTTTGTTTATTGTAAGTTTGGTCCGATGTTTGTGGGCTTGGTGTTACTTCATGTATTTTGAATTGTTTAGTAAAGTTCCTTTTGTTACTCATTTCTGCTGTCCTGTGCCTGACTCCTCTGCACCAGCTACACCCAGATCCTTACACGTAAAAAAGCCAGACTACGGTTTGCAACTGCACATGGGGACAAAGATCGTACTTTTTGGTGAAATGTCCCCTGGCCTGATGAAACAAAAATAGAATTGTTTGGCCATAATGACCATCGTTATGTTTGGAGGAAAAAGGGGAGGCTTGTAAGCCGAAGAACACCATCCCAACCATGAATCACGAGGGTGGCAACATCATGTTGTGGGGGTGCTTTGCTGCAGGAGGGTCTGTTGCACTTCACAAAACGTAAGCCCAAAACAATAACACTGCAGTGTTAGTGAAAGGTCATTGGGTGGGGCTACAAATGATCCTTTACGGAGTATGCTTCAATGTTTTACTAAAAATGTTGTCATAAATAGTATGCGACTATGCAGTTTAAGTATGTAGTATGCTACTATGGGTATTCAGACACGCCCACTGTGTTTCTAGTGCTAAAATAAGGTGTTTTTGCTGTATGCTGCTGAGTGCTAATTAATTGGAACTATATCTCACTTAGGACTTGAACTCATAACCTATTCGTTGGTAAAGACATGAATTCCCTTTTGCGACACCAGGTCAGAGACAATAAAAGAGAAAGTATATATGCAAACACTTGAAGGTGTTATTGCTGTAAAATGACACTATGCTGCTGTATTCTAATTACAGTACACTTATATTGACTGTATTTTTACTGCAACTCAGTAGCCGTTAAAGATATTGTAATTTTATCTTATAAAATTATGTACTGTAAACACACTTGGGACTCAACCTCTATTGGGACTTGAACTAACAACCTCTTGGATGCCAGCAACCTGAAATGTCCCATATCTGTGGGTGTGATAGAGATTAGCCACTGATTTATTAGCAAGAATACATTTCTGCACTTTGCTAAAAGTTGCACAATATCAATTCAATCATTCGATCTACTATCTGACAACACCAACGTAAAAATAGCAGTACTTAATGACACTCAACGTAAAGTGTGTATGAATGATCTGGGGCTTTGAACTTGCAACCTCTTGGTGTGAAGTGCATGAGTATTTCTGCAGATCCACCAGGTACATACTTATTACCAAAAACATATATTCATACACTCTCAAAAATAAGGATGTGTTTAGGCTACACTTTTGTTCTCTGGGGTACCAGAGAAAATGTATTTATATAGCCCTTCGTACATCAGCTGATATCTCAAAGTGCTGTACAGAAACCCAGCCTAAAACACCAAACAGCAAGCAATGCAGGTGTTGAAGCACGTTGGCTAGGAAAACCTCCCTAGAAAGGCCAAAACCTAGGAAGAAACCTAGAGAGGAACCAGACTATGAGGGGTGGCCAGTCCTCTTCTGGCTGTGCCGGGTGGAGATTATAACAGAACATGGCCAAGATGTTCAAATGTTCATAAATGACCAGCATGGTCAAATAATAGGTCTGGGACAGGTAGCACGTCCGGTGAACAGGTCAGGATTCCATAGCCGCAGGCAGAACAGTTGAAACTGGAGCAGAAGCACGGCCAGGTGGACTGGGGACAGCAAGGAGTCATCATGCCAGGTAGTCCTGAGGCATGGTCCTAGGGCTCAAGTCCTCCGAGAGAGAGAAAGAAAGAGAGAAAGAGAGAATTAGAGAGATTATACTTAAATTAACACAGGACACCGGATAAGACAGGAGAAGTACTCCAGATATAACAAACTGACCCTAGCCCCCCGACACAAACTACTGCAGCATAAATACTGGAGGCTGAGACAGGAGGGGTCAGGAGACACTGTGGCCCCATCCGATGATACCCCCGGACAGGGCCAAACAGGAAGGATAAAACCCCACCCACTTTGCCAAAGCACAGCCCCCACACCACTAGAGGGATATCTTCAACCACCAACTTACCATCCTGAGACAAGGCCGAGTATAGCCCACAAAGATCTCCGCACCGGCAACACAACCCAAGGTGGCGCGCCAACCCAGACAGGAAGATCACATCAGTGACGCACCCCTCCTAGGGATGGCATGAAAGAGCACCAGTAAGCCAGTGACTCAGCCCCTGTAATAGGGTTAGAGGCAGAGAATCCCAGTGGAAAGAGGGGAAGGGGCCAGGCAGAGACAGCAAGGGTGTTTTTTTTGCTCCAGAGCTTTTCCGTTCACCTTCACACTCCTGGGCCAGACTACACTCAATCATATGACCCACTGAAGAGATGAGTCTTCAGTAAAAACTTAAAGGTTGAGACCGAGTTTGCGTCTCTCACATGGGTAGGCAGACCATTCCATAAAAATGGAGCTCTATAGGAGAAAGCCCTGCCTCCAGCTGTTTGCTTAGAAATTCTAGGGACAAGTAGGAGGCCTGCGTCTTGTGACCGTAACGTACATGTGGGCATGCACGGCAGGACCAAATCAGAGATAGGTAGGAGCAAGCCCATGTAATGCTTTGTAGGTTAGCAGTAAAACCTTGAAGTCAGCCCTTGCCTTGACAGGAAGCCAGTGTAGGGAGGCTAGCACTGGAGTAATATGATCAAATATTTTGGTTCCAGTCAGGATTCTAGCAGCCCTATTTAGCACTAACGGAAGTTTATTTAATGCTTTATCCGGGTAGCCGGAAAGTAGAGCATTGCAGTAGTCTAACCTAGAAGTAACAAAAGCATGGATACATTTTTCTGCATCATTTTTGGACAGAAAGTTTCTGATTTTTGCAATGTTACGTAGATGGAAAAAAGCTGTACTTGAAACAGTCTTGATATGTTCGTCAAAAGAGAGATCAGGGTCCAGAGTAACGCTGAGGTCCTTCACAGTATTATTTGAGACGACTGTACAACCATTAAGATTAATTGTCAGGTTGTCAGGAAGTACCCATGGTGCCCAATATATTCAAAATAAGATACAATAATTAATGCCCTTTGATAGGCCGTCATTGTAAATAAGAATTTGTCCTTAACTGACTTGTCTACTTAAAAGGTTAAATAAAATAACCAATACATTATTCTGTCCTGGTTACAAACAAGTTATCATCCAATAGGCTTTGATTATATTTCCAATATTCTCACCCACGTGGAAGTTCTGTAAGAGTAATATATATGGCAAATATGGACCGACCGCATTCATTATTTCATTATTTCCTTAAATGCATGATGGTGACAGTTTGAAATGTGTTTTCCTTTAAGGCCCATAGAGGTATTTTAAACCGTATTATGATCCCCCACCATAATAATAGAGTCTTGTATTTCTTGTAGGGTTGATAAATTATTATGTATATTTTCAAAGACGCTTGGATCATCATTATTTGGACCGTATAGGTTAATAAGCCATATCTGTTTATGATCCAATAACATATTTAAAATCATCCATCTACCTTGATGATCTGTTTGGACAATTTGCACCTCTCATGAGGTCACGTCTCCCTCACGTGAGAGTAACAAAATTCTATCCTACCTCAATCGTTTCCAGCTTGGACAAGCCATGTCGGTGTTAGTGTGTCAACGGCTACTCGGCCTGCTGTTGGTTTTGCTGGGCATTCTCCATCAGGCCACTCCAGCGACGGTTCAACTCCCACAGCCAGCACCCAAAACAACACAGACACCGTCAACTGTTGGTGATGACCGCCTGTTTGAGGACCCTATCAAAGGGGCTATCCCACTCCTTCAGAGTCCACCGCAGAGAGCTGATGTGTGCGCTGGGGCCTCTCTGACAGGTTGGGCTCAGAATCGCTTGGCATTGCTGCAGGCAGCACATAAATCCCTGGGGTCCTGAACAATGCAGTGGACATGCAGAGACGGCCTGTCGGAGGGGGACTAGAGTCTACACCCTCAGGTGGTTCTACAGCATTGGGACCTGTTCGAGAGAGCACAGGTGGACCTGTTTGCATCTCAGGAGAACTCTCATTGCCCCAGCTGGTTCTCGATGTTGGCCCCTACAGGCCCTCTGGGTCTGGACGCCCTCGCTTACGATTGGCTGGCAACAACGCTTTACACGTTCACACCATCTCACTTGATCACAGCTACGCTAGACAGTATCATCTTAATCTTGACAGCTCCATATTGGCCAAGACCACCATGTTTTAGCCTGCTGTTGCCTCGGAATTCGCCCGACGGAGCGTGTAGGGGATTTGATGGCACCTGGGTCAGCTCTCCATACTCATCCTGAGGTGTGTGCTAGTCGGCTGGTGAAGATTGTGCCATCCTCACGCACCAGGCCTCCTGTGCACCTCCCTAGCCTTGCACGTCCTGTGCCAGCTCAGCGCTACAGTTCGCCTAGCAGTGCTAACCGTGGCGGGCGTGGTACTGGTCAGGCACCGTGTTATGCGGTGGAACGCACGGTGTTCCCAGTACGCGTGCTTAGCCCGGTACGCTACATCTCAGCTCCTCACATCTCCCGGGCTAGGGTGAAGATCCAGCCAGGGCGGTTGGTGCCACCCCTGCTCTCAAGATCTCCAGTACGCCTTCACTGTCTGGTCCATCCAGTGCCACAGTCTCCCGCCTGTCCAGCGCTGCCGGAGTCTCCCGCCTGTCCAGCGCTGCCGGAGCCTTCCTCCTCTCCAGCGCTGCCGGAGTCTCCCGCCTGTCCAGCGCTGCCAGAGTCTCCCGCCTGTCCAGCGCTGCCGGAGTCTTCCGCCTGTCCAGCGCTGCCGGAGTCTCCCGCCTGTCCCAGCGCTGCCGGAGTCTCCCGCCTGTCCAGCGCTGCTGGAGTCTCCCGCCTGTCCAGCGCTGCCGGAGTCTCCCGCCTGTCCAGCGCTGCCGGAGTCTCCCGCCTGTCCAGCGCTGCTGGAGTCTCCCGCCTGTCCAGCGCTGCCGGAGTCTCCCGCCTGTCCAGCGCTGCCGGAGTCTCCCGCCTGTCCAGCGCCGCCAGAGTCTCCCGCCTGTCATGAGCCGCCAGAGTCTCCCGCCTGTCATGAGCCGCCAGAGTCTCCCGTCTGTCATGAGCCGCCAGAGTCTCCCGTCTGTCATGAGCCGCCAGAGTCTCCCCTCTGTCATGAGCCGCCAGAGTCTCCCCTCTGTCATGAGCCGCCAGAGTCTCCCAGTCAGCATGGAGCAGCCAGAGCCGCCAGTCAGCATGGAGCAGCCAGAGCCGCCAGTCAGCATGGAGCAGCCAGAGCCGCCAGTCAGCCAGGATCTGCCAGAGCCGCCAGGATCTGCCAGAGCCGCCAGTCTGCCAGGATCTGCCAAAGCCGCCAGTCTGCCAGGATCTGCCAGAGCCGCCAGTCAGCCGGGAGTCTGCACCTTTGGTGGGGGGGGGGGGGGGGGGGTACTGTCACACCCTGGTCTTAGTATTTAGTGTTTTCTTTATTATTTTGTCAGGCCAGGGTGTGACATAGGTGATTTATGTGGTGTGTTTTGTCTAGGGGTTTTGTAGGTTATGGGATTGTGTTTAGTTAAATATTCAAGGTAAGTCTATGGTTGCCTGGAGTGGTTCTCGATCAGAGGCAGGTGTTTATTGTTGTCTCTGATTGGGAACCATATTTAGGCAGCCATATTCTTTAGGTCTCTTGTGGGTGATTGTTTCCTGTCTTTGTGTTTGTTGCACCAGATAGGGCTGTTTCGTTTTTTCACGTTTCTTGTTTTGTAAATTGTTCGTATTTTTCATCTTTTATTAAAGATGTATAAAGATAACCACGCTGCATTTTGGTCCTCCTCTCTTTCACCAGAAGAAAACCTTAACACTTGCATGTTCGGAAGAAAGTCTCTCCTTATCCTCTATTCTAAGAACAGATTCCAAGAACACAGAAGGAAAGGAATCTGTTCTTATTTGGCCACCTTACCCAGTAGATATGGGTTGGTTCGACACATTGAGACAGTTGTAGCCAAAATTAACTGCAATACACTGGTCTCAAATATATTAGCATAACTAGGCTACACAGAACAACGGCGGACGTAACATTAGGGGCTTTTTAACATATTAAAACGTGTCCCAGTGCAACATGCCTAACTTTTCCCACTGGGTTGTGGTTTACATAGCGCTCTTTGAAATAAGCACTCGTATCGTCATATACAAATGGATCGAGTTAAGCCTCATATCCACCAGATGCTTCAAACTATTTGTGCTCCAGTGGAAGTCATGTATTTTCAATGAAGCAGTCCGCAATGCTGTGTTGGAAATGCCGCACTAGGCTGTGGTGCGTTCTGTGTACCACATGCTTCAATATTTTCAACTCGTGCGTTGCTTTTGTCGTGGGTGGTACCAACGGAAGTTCATAACGTCAAGGCAGTTTCCTAGCTCTCTAACTACAAGGCTAACCACTTTGTCGTTTCCCTCGCTTGCGTTTTAAAGTTGTCTTGTGATTCGCTTTCAGGAAGTCTAGAATGAAATCCACCACTGGGCTTTCCAGCGCCAGAGAGCAGGAACTCTGCTATAAGACTGTATGGGTAATTCCGCAACTACATGTCCTCAATTCCACACAACTCTATGTCCTCAGGGTCAATTTTGGTGATTTTATAAAAAAATATATGTTTTTATTCTTTCTATGTTAAGTTCACTCTACAATCACCCCATATTTTTTTCAACACCTCTCTATCAAGTATTTTAGCTTCTTTTCAGATGCATTTTATACCTCAATTTCACTGTTTGCTCTTGTCCATGACCCAGACTTTTGAGCTTCTACTATGTTTTTCTATGAGAAAACATGAATAATTACACATTATGTTATCTTATAGTGAAAGAGTCAATTAAATCAAATCTATATCAATATTTGCTGTGGGTATGCCCTTTATATTGTTATTTACACAACATATACCTGTCCTTTGGGAGTCTTGTCATTTCCACCACTGAGGACAAATTCCTCATTAATAAAGTTTTGTCAAGAGAATGTTAACTTAGTACCATGATAACGTATGGTGATACTGAAGCACATGGCTGCAATAGGACAGTTGTCCCAGGTGTGATGTCCAGAAGTTGAAGGAAAATCTAGGTAAATATTGCTTGTGTAGAGAATATTTTTATTGTCAGTCATTTCCAAACAGGCTTCAACTTCTTTAATTTGTGGTAGGAATTAGATTTTTTAAATATATTTGATGTATTTAGTGTAACCCATATGTTAGCTGTAATACTGGCCAAAGCATGCTAAGCAGTCTGTCATTTGTCTCCAAAAACAGCAGAAGCGTCATTTCCATCAGTCATTTCCATCACAAACTTAACTGTGATGGAAAAAACAGAACGTGCTGGAAATGACAAAAATCCATTATGTTATTACTTTTTACTTTTATTTTTTTATTTTTACTTTAGGCTTATTTAATCATGTTTTAAATTACTTTAATCTAGAAAATGCTCCAAGGTGTGCACAATTGGAAAACGTAACTAGTAACTTGTTTTTAGAAGATGCCACATAAAACGGCACAGAGGTCACAGACATAGAAACAAAATTAAAAATTATCCTATATGATACCAGGAACACCTGCAAAAAGACAGGGAGAGATACTGGAAGAAAAAAGAGAAGGGAGAAGTGATTTCTATCTCTGAGCTTACAAAGTGAGAACAAAGAAGCAAGAGATGGCAATGGAAATGTAACCAACGGAATAGAAGACAGACTTTAAAGAGAACAGTTGCAATGGAGACCTACCTATCAGGCAACACACCACCTCAGTCACCAGATGACTTGCAGCCAGAACATGAGGCCAACATACCTGCCCCTAACTTACCTGCCCTGATACCCCGTCCTCATCATCTGCAACAGGAATGAGAAGTCTAATACTTGCTGGAAGGAAAAAGGTTGGAAGAGGTTGCTCAAAAACATAGAGATCTTTGCATGACAAATGTCAAACTTGATAAAGCTTAACATAAAACTGAGAAATACAAAAAAAGCTATGATCAACTGATGAAGAAAATGGATAGACAAGATTCCCCAAAGACAAAACAGAAAATGAAGGGAACTCCGAAGAACTTGAGAAGGATTCTATTGTTTCAAAATGCCATCATTGTAGTTAAAGCAAAAGTGTCAAAAAATGGGCAGTGCCAAGGACAAACAAGTGGCTTCCAAAGTGTTCAGAGGCAACACCTGTCATGTATTGTCATGTTGTGTCTTGTTCCTGTTCTTTCTCTTCACCCTGTCTCCCTCTGCTGGTCGTATTGGGTTGCCTTCTCTTCCCCTCCTTCCCCCAGCTGTTCCTTGTCTTCTCTAACTACCTCGTTCACCCTTTTCCCACCTGTTCCCTTTTTCCCTCTGATTGGGTCTCTATTTCTCTCTCTGTTCCTGCTTCTGTCTTTGTCAGATTCTCGTTTGAGTTTCTCATGCCAGAACCAAACTATCGTCTTGTTTGCTTCAACCTTGTCCTGTCCTGTCGGAATCTGCCTGTTCATCTGAGGCTACGTGTGATCAGGTACCCCTGTCCTCTACAACCCAGCTAATCCCCTCTGCTGCTAGAAGAGGACTCTAACCCAGCTATTCTCCTCTGCTGCTAGAAGGGGAACTCTTCTGTGATATTCAGAAGGACTTTATGTTTCATTTGTCGCCCTCTCTGCGGGTTGTTTATTTTGCCATCATATCCATTTGAAGAGGATCTATGTCTTACCTGTGTTTCGACATTAAAGAACTCTGTTTTTGTTAAACCGCTTTTGGGTCCTCACTCACGTGCATAACAACACCTTGAGAAAGTATGGCTTGGTCAAAGCTGCAAAAAAGAGAATTTGGATTTTCAGCAAAAGCAATGAGGACAAATGAAAACATGCCAACAAGTCTTCAATACTCCAGGAAAAAGCAGTATAACATAATTAGTACAGCCACAGAAGATAAAATCACTAGATTCTATGAACGTGATGTCAACAGTAGAGCAGCAACAGGGGAAAAAGGAAACACTAACGAGGAACGAGAAAAAAAAGCAGAAGCGCTTCTTGAATGGCACAATTCAGAACCTTTATCAGGATTTTAAGAGGGAATATTCAGAGATTAAAATGTCCTACTAGGAATTCTTGAAAATACGTATTTTGGGGTTGTCAAGCCAAAAGTCCAGGATAGGGACACATGCCTCTGCAAAACCCACACCAACCTCCAGTTCATGGTGGACAAACTACAGCATCGCAAAGTGATCAGCTGCAGCAACAATCAAACCTTATTGAGTCTCTCTGCTGTGAGAACCTGGGGAAAGAGTGCATGTACACAGAGTTCTCCCTTTTCCAAGCCAAAGAGCTTAAACATCTGACTTTGAAGCTGGTGAGCAGACTTGGTGGTTTGAGTGGAAAAACAAAGCTGAAGAGAGAGAGAAGGAAAAACAAAGAGGGAAACATTGAGAAGTTCACTGTACATTTGACAGTATAAGAACAGGTGTGTGGCACACTGCATATTCTACTGGAGGAGTTCTCCATTGGATTGAAAGAGAAGTTGGGGAGACACATGTACAACATTCAACACCAATCCTCCTAACTGAGAGAATTAAAAGAGAATCTGCGGAAAGAGGAGATCATCATGCATATTGACTTTGCAGAGAACTCAGGGGCGCAACTTTCACTGGGGATGCATTCTGCATTCTGAAATTGCATTTTTGTCCCCTCCAGTTTTATCATTTGAATGTGATGCAAAATGAGGCAACGGTGTGCTTTAGGACCATGCAGACACCTCCGAGCGGTCGGGTAGGCTGTTTGGAGTGTTTATCCGACTGGATAAAACAAATTCTAATCATTATTTCCTCCCCACTTCTAAAACCAAAGTTGTGCCATTGAGAGAACTACCTGTGTAAATTCACCAGTGAAATCCAGGCAGTTCACTTTGGTGATTCTCACATGCAAGTGACCCTCCACACCTGTGTTGGACATACCACAAATGATACCGTTTCACTTTGCTCACTGAGCTCTTCTATGCAGATGACCCCTCTGCAATCTCAAAAACACTGGCCTACGTCCCTGAGCTCTGCCCACTTTTGGCATCTTACTTTTTCTTAAATTAATTAAATGTTCTACAATGGTTGTTGTTCAAAATGTTTGTTTTCATACGTTTCTTTTTACACAGATGTCATTTCCACCACACCTTGTCATTTCCACCGCACCCATTTTTTTTAGGTAAATGAGTATGTTATGTATAATTGACATTGATTGATTTGTTTTAGATAGGGAAATCATATGGTTGTTATCATAATCTCACAAAAAGGTTGGGTGGAAATATCTTGTTTTTTTATGATAAATAAATATTTTCAGCTGTCACAAAGGCAAGTTTATACATTCAGGCGTTGTGTTGAATTATTAATTTCAGGAAAACCTTAAAAAACACTAATATTCAATGCAAGTTCATGTACAAATTTATAAGAAATGTCTTGTAAAATAATTGTATGATATTTCATTTTCAACTAAATTGGATGTTTAATGATGTGATGGAAATTACATTTGTCTATGGCTGTCTGAGAAAAACTGCACAAAGATATAAATTCCTGAATAGTACGATCGCAGCCTTTATCAGATATTATTTATAGACAAATCAAATTATAATACTGGTAAAATGGTGTTTCAATACATTTTAATTTCTGAAAGCTTGCAGGGCCAAAGTGCCCGAAGATTCAGAATCACCTGTATACCGCTGCCCAAAGTGTTTCCATAGTTGAGTTCATTTGTGCTTTCAAATATGGTTAATAGTATCAGGATCAGTCTATAGGTCCACAACTTAGTTACCATGATTAAACACTGATGACCAAGTGTTAATAAAGCATCACAAGAAAACACTAAAGAGATGCCAGGCGCAAACACAAGCCGCGTGCGGGTCACCACCAAGCAGCGCCCAGAAGTTTGATGAGAAGATAAAACATTTAAAGATTTGTTTTCAATAACGACGACCACCATGAGACCTGCAACGATGTCTGGTTTGAGTCAGTTGGGAAGACGTTAGGCAAAATACGTATAATATACCCAGAATAAGACATTAAAATGACATCATGGGCTGTAGCAAATGTTTAGACTCATCACATACACTGCTGGTATTATTTGTCACTTTATTCCTAGTTATATGTACATATCTATCTATCTATCTATCATATCTCAAACCCCTGCACATCAACTCGGTACTGGTATCCTGTGTATATAGCCAAGTTATCATTTCTTATTGCGTATTTATTATTATGTGTTTTACTTTTCTAATATTTCTCTATTTTCTGTCTCTGCATTTTTGGGAAGGGCCCATAAGTAAGCATTTCACTGTTAGTCCATACCTGTTGTTCATGATCAATGTGACAAATAACATTTGATTTGAAAATCTGACTGTTGTTTCTGATGTTACATAGGCTTTCCATCTATATCTCTATTTTATAGTTTGTAACCAATTTGATTTGTGGTTAGTTTGGTTGAAGCTAGGATAAGATAAAGATCCATCTAAAAAGCACTTTATGGTCAATCTGACCTCAGCATTGGCCGTGCAGCATTTACGGTGATATGGCCTCTGAAGAAGTCAAGGCATTCATACTTCTTACGCTTCACGGAGCAGCACAGAGCTGTTGGCAAGGAAGTGATATTGTTTTTATACAGGGCCTCCCACCAAAGCCCCCACCCCCACCAATCGTCAACCAATCATGTCAATGTGGAGCTATACGGAGCCTTCTGCATTGATGAGGAAAAAACGATTTAATCAATTTTAGAATAAGGCTGTAATGTAAGAAAATGTGGGAAAAGTCAAGGGGTCTGAATACTTTCCTAATGCCCTGTAGGCCTATGAATTTTACAAGAAGTGAGCTATAATCATCAATGTCATGACAATAATAATTAAAGATCCATAAGCTATACAATACGAGATTCATAATGTTAAGATACCATAATAATTCATAATGTTAAGATACCAATTGGTAGCATAATTACATGGGAAATTCATGCTTAGTTTATTGTTTACAATGTTATAATGCGTGTTACTGGTGATTTCTGTCCTTTTGGTGGGCAAATTTCACATTTTTATTTACTCAACACAATCACAAATGGTGGCTTTGATCACAGTTTTGAGGTTAAGGTTGCTTGATGTTCATAGCTAGCAGGCAACACAAACAAACATTGTTGTGCCAATCTCTCTTCACCTACCATCAACACCAACAATCTCTGCAATCCTCCTCCATGTCATTGACCTTCTGATTTTGTCTCTGTATTCTAGCAAAGCATAATCATATACAACTGGAAAACCAGACCCAACGATGATTTGGCTTCCTCCATCTTTTTTTGGTTGTGCTTGCCCGGACTTAATGAAAGGTGAAATTCTGTTTCATGAAGGGAAGATTTTTAAGCAAACATCTACTCCTCACCTGATTATTTAACAACAGCGGTGACCACATACAATTTGCATAAAGCAGGGTAGAGCTAATTTTTTGGTATCGCTCTGCTAGCAGGGTTCGCGCCACTTGTTATGGGTGTAAGATGGCACAGTGATGCCATCTGTTGGTAAATGTTCCTTACTGCAACTCTTGTGTTTTACCGGGGTGCTTGAGATACCCGGATGTGTTGTGATGTACTGAACAAGACTGGTTACTCGCATCAATGCCTCTGTCTCGTCATTTAACATTCAAACATGGTGTCAGAAGTGGGATAACTAACCATGCTTTCCGCAAATTAGAGTCACCTGGTCTGATTTACCAAACAAATGCTTATTTGTGTAAAATTTCGCCCGGAATTGGCCTTAGCTAGAGTGAGTTAGCTAGTTAGCTTCAGTGTTGTTAGCACCGTTTAGACATGGCAGCGAACATTCCCCCTCCCGCCGTTATGAAGCTCAGCGGGGATTGGAGCACGAACTGGGATACGTTTAGAGGTGAATGGGAGGACTATGCGCTAGCAACGGGACTTCTGGAAAAGGAAGATGAGGTAGTGGCTGCCACTTTGAGGACTATAATGGGAAGTGAATGCCGACAACCTGAACCTAACAGCAGCTCAGCAAGGTAATGATGTAGCTATTCTTGAAGCTCTTGAACATTACTTTACGCCAGCAAAGAACGTCATCTACGAGCGTTATGTTTTCGGTCGTTGCAAACAGGAGGACGGGGAGTCCATTGACAGCTTTGTCACTAGGTTAAGGGAAAAGGCAGCTACATGTGACTATGGTGCTTTAAGAGATGAACTGATCAGAGATAAGATTGTGCTTGGCATAACTGATGAGGGCACCCGCAGACGTTTGCTGAGAGAACGTGACCTGACGCTGGTCTTGGCAGTGGAGACATGCCGTGCAGCAGAGCTTACTGATATACGGATAAGGTCCATGGAGCTAGAAAGGCAACATATGTCAATGCTACATTCAGGCAGCCAGTAAAGAAATTCCCCTTTGCCGCAGCTAATGCTAATACTACAGCCAACTCTGCAGAAGACAACCCGATATTGTGGCATTTCTCATGGACGAGGAAAAGAACACTGCCCAGCCTATGGAAAAATATGCAATTCCTGTGGTACAGCTAATCACTTCACAAGGGTCTGCATGAAAAGCAAGAGAAAGGAGGGTAAAGTGCACTCCATGGAAACAAACACAGATGAAGGGAACGACAGCACAGAGGATGTATATGCTAGCGAGTGCATAGGGGACAAAAGTGGTTCGTCACTCTGCTACTTAATAATAAACCACAGCAATGCCAGCTAGATTCAGAGGTCACATGCAACGTTATGAGCCTTAAAGACAAAAGGAGGCTCACGCCCAGAGACAAACTCACACAGAGTAGCACCAAGCTGAAACTGTATTCAGGCCAGTTCATGACCTCTTTAGGCCTGTTTGTGACAGAGTGTGTTTTACGTGGCCAGAAATAGACCCTTGAGTTTGAAATAGTTGAGGCTAGTCAACAGCCATTACTGTCAGGTTCTACATGCAAGCGCCTTGGGCTTATTAACTTCACCATCCCAGCTGATCTTAACATTATAGACAAAGTCCAGGCTGGGCCCCTGAGCAAGGAGACACTCCTAAGCAAGTACCATGATGTCTTCAACGCACCGGTCGAGTCAGTTCCTGGGGAAGTCCACTTTGAGTTGGATGCAGCAATCCAGCCTGTCCAGTGTGCACCCTGCAATGTACCAGTGGCCATGAAAGCAGCTACAAAGGCTCAGCTTGACACATACGAAGCAGATGGCTACATCATATCCGTCACCGAGCCTACAGACTGGATAAGTAATATGGTGATCGTCAAGAAACCAGACAAGCTACGGATATGCATTGATCCTAAACACTTCAACCGGGCTCTGCGACGTTCACATTACATTATGCCCACGTTGGAGGATGTTCTTTACAAGCTTCCAAAGGCCAGAGTCTTCACGCTCGTGGATACCAGAGATGCCTTCCTGCAGTGCAAGCTCGACGAGCCCAGCAGCTACATGACCACCTTTTGGACACACTGGGGCAGGAATAGGTGGTTGAAGCTTCCGTTTTGGTGTCTCTGTGGCTCCAGAGGTGTATCAGAAGGAAACAGCATGAGCTGTTGATGGGACTCAGTGGCGTGGAACCCATAGCAGATGACATCCTCGTAGTGGGCTGTGGGGACAGTGATGAGGAGGCAGAATGTGACCATGACTCCAAGCTGCTGGCCCTGATGGTCAGATGTAGACAGGTCAAGCTAAGGCTAAGCATAAAAAAGCTTCAGTTTAAAGTGCCAGAGGTCCGCTTTCATGGGCACATCTTGTCCTCCATCGGATTGAAGGCGGATCCTGAAAAATTGATGGTTGTCTTGGAAGTGCTCCACCCATCTGACGTGAAGGGAGTGCAGCGCTTCGTCGGATTCGTCACCTACCTGGCCAAATTCCTACCGCGGCTCTCTGAAGTGTGTGAGCCACTAAGGCGGCTCATGGACAAGGACACCATCTGGCATTGGCTCCCAAAACATTTTTATAAATTTTTTATTTTACTTAACTAGGCAAGTCAGTTAAGAACAAATTCTTATTTTCAATGACGGCCTAGGAACAGTGGGTTAACTGCCTGTTCAGGGGCAGAACGACAGATTTGTACCTTGTCAGCTCAGGGGTTTGAACTTGCAACCTTCCGGTTACTAGTCCAACGCTCTAACCACTAGGCTACCCTGTGGTGCAGCGGTGAGGGAAATAAAACAACTGGTCACCCAGACACCTGTACTGCGATACTACAATGTGTCAAAATCTGTCACGGTTCAGAGTGACTCAAGCCAGTATGGACTTGGCTGTTGCCTCATGCAGGAGGGCCAGCCTGTGGCATTCACCTCTAGGGCACTCACCCCAACAGAGCAGAACTATGCCCAAATAGAGAAGGAGTGCCTCAGCATTGTGTTTGCATGCCAACGCTTCCACCACTACCTGTACGGGTGCGACAATATTACCGCAGAGACAGATCACAAGCCCCTTATTGCTATATTCAGCAAGCCTCTTCTGAATGCCCCAAAATGACTGCAGAGCATGCTACTGGCCCTACAAAACTACAACCTCAAGGTGGTGTATAAGCCAGGGCCAGAGATGTATGTGAGTGACACGCTCAGCAGGGCTACTGCATCAGGCACTCACACACGCTCCATGCATGAACAACACGCAGTGTGCAGCTTACAAACAGAGCAAGCGGATGTTGAACACATCTGACTACCTCAATGTTACGGACCAGCTCCTTATACAAATCAGACAGCACACAGGCAGGGACGAGCAACTCCAGACATTGAGGTCTGTGATTCTGATGGGCTGGCCCGACTGCAAGGAAGAAACTGATTTAGCCTTCAGAGAATATTGGCCAGTCAAAGAGGTGCTCAGTGTTCAAAACAGAGTAATATTCAAGTGTCAGAGAGTCATTATTCCCCGATCTCTGCGCCCTGAGATGTTGGTGCACGTGCACTCAAGTAACATAGGAGGTGAGGCCTGTTACAGACAAGCACGTGACACACTGTATTGGCCAGGAATGCAGAGTGAAATCAAATGACTATGTCAGTAAATGCACAGTCTGCAATGAATATGCCATTGAGCAACAGAGAGAGACGATGATGTCCCATGAGCTACCGATGCACCCCTGGCAGATAGTAAGTCTAGATCTCTTCCAGCACAGTGGCAAAGACTTTCTGCTGGTAGTCGATCATTACTCAGACTTTTGGGAGATTGAGCTCCTCCCCGACCTCTCAGCAGAGACAACGATCAAACCCTGCAAGGCTCAGTTTGCCCGCTATGGCCAGCCATATAGGGTAATTTCAGACAATGGACACCAATTCTCCGGAGTTGAGTTCCGAAAATTTGCTGCAGGATGGGAATTCGAGCACGTCACTTCATCACCACGACACCCAAAAGCTAATGGGAAGGCTGAGTCCACAGTAAAAATCGCAAAGAACCTCTGCAAAAAGGCTCTGTGAGAGGGCAAAGATGCCTGGAAAGCAATCCGGCAATGGCGCAATACCCCGACAGAAGGCATGGATAGCAGCCCGGCACAGCGCCTCATGGCACGGCGCTTAGAAGCAGCTCTGCCAGTAGCCAGCACTATCCTGGAGCCATGTGTGGTGACAGACGTGCTGGTGAAGCTACGTCACAGAAGACAGGTCTCCAAGTTCATCTACGACAAATCAGCAAAAGACTTACCTGAGCTCAGGGTGGGTGAAACAGTGCGAATGAAGCCACTACCAGGGGACCGGACAGGCCTCTGGAGACTCGGATCCTGTGTACAGAAAGTGGTACCACGCTCCTACTTGGTCGAAGTGAATGGATCACTGTACCGTCGTAACAGGATTGACCTTCAGATTGCTGAGCCAGCACCTACTCAGAACCCTGATGGCCAAAGGGGTCGCATGACAAAAGACAGAACCCCAGCAAGTCACATGGGGCCTGAGGCACTGGGCGAAGAGCCAGGGGATCACAGGTCGGCCGCTCCCTCGTCCATCAATTCTCCCCTTAGACATTCAGGTGACACGGGAACCCGCAGTCCTCACAGACAAGCCCCCTGTCTTTTCACACTGCAGGTTTCCCATCAGGGATTGTTGACAGACAGAGATAAAAGTGAAGAGAATATCAAAATGTGTTGTTGTTACCTGAAAAAAAAACTAAACTGTTCATGTTAGAAATTGTTACTAGGTTTGTTTTGTTAGTGAATTGATACCTCCTGTCCTATTTTATTAAATGGAAGATGCTATGGGTGTAAGATGGCACAGTGATGCCATCTGTTGGTAAATGTTCATTACTGCAACTCTTGTGTTTTACCGGGGTGCTTGATATACCCGGATGTGTTGTGATGTACTGAACAAGACTGGTTACTCGCATCAATTCCTCTGTCTCGTCATTTAACATTCAAACACCACTCACCTTCCCACAGTCCACTGTGCATTGCTCCATGTGCTCCCGTTGAAAATGAATTGGTGCAGAAATTCATCTGGTGAATTCGGAAGTGGTGGAAACCCTACGTATGGCTCGGGCTCAGGCTGGGGACGTGCGCCACCGAGCTGTTAGTCCCTCTACTGGGCCCAGTACCTCTCCCAGGAAGTGTGACAGAAGCCACCACAGGCAGAGCCCATCTGCTGCCAGTCCTGGCGGGGGAAGGAGTCAGACCGCTGGGACCACCTTGAACGGAGGGTGCATGCCCTGCGTCAGGAGGTCGATAGCTTCGATGGCGACGACAGCTGTTCCCTGTAGGCCAGTGATAGGCTGTTCCTGGGGGACGATGCTGGCACTGTTCACCACCGTGAGCAGGACTACCAGGCTGACAGGCCATCAGAAGCCGGCGGTTGGGCTTCATCACCCCAAGCAACTTGAGAGGTAATGGGGGCGCTACTCACTCAGCTTGCCACTGCACTGGACATCAAACTGGTGGACAGTGATGACTCTCCATCTGTCCCCATCTTTGTTGAGTTCTGCAAAGCCTTGCAGGAGAGCTGATTCTCTGCCAGGGGGCGCTTCCAAATCACAGCAGAGACTGGACCATGGAGTTATGTTGCTGGCACAGAGTCACTCGGCCTCCGGGAGTACCCGACCATGGACACCATGATAGCTGCCATGGTCCTACCCGACCGGGAGATTATAGGGCAGAACCCGCGACTGAAGCCGGAACCCCCCAGAGTCTTTGAGGACTTGAAATCAATATATTGGTCCCTCTGCTCTCTTGGCTGCCTACTCCACCAATTTTGTGGTCCCAAAAAGAGACAGAGTTCCATGTTCCTATTCACCCAGCACATTGGCAGTACCTCCGATTCGCTTTCGAAGGGAGGGCTTATGAATTCATAGTTCTTCCCTTCAGCCTTTCCTTGGCACCCTACATTTTCACAAAGTGCATGGACGCTGTCCTGGCACCTCTCACGTCCCACCTCTCACGTGTTAATCGTCAATTACCTGGACGATTGGCTGATTTGTGCACCGACCAGGACCGAGGTCCTGTCAGACAGAGACATGCTCCTGACCCACATCGGCAGGCTGGGCATTACTGTAAATGATAAGAATAGTAATCTGACGCCCACCCAGAGGGTGACCTTCATTGGCATGGAACTGGACTTAATCCTCATGAGAGAGCGCCTGCCCACTAGAAGGGTTCAGGCAATCTTATCTTGCTTCGACAACTTTCGGGAGGGATGGGTGTTATCCGGCCTAACCTGCCAACGCAAGGTGCAATATGTCCTCCAATACCCTCAGTCTCATTTGGATGAGGGCTTGGCAGCCTCTACACTGAGAGGGTATTTGGCTGCTATATCTGCCTGCCGTGCGGGGTGGATGGACAGGTCAGTGGGGTGCCATCTCTTGGTCTCCAGGTTTATGAACGGTGTTCATTGCCTACGTCCAGCTAGGACCCACTCAATGGCGAGCTGGGATCTGGAAGTGGTCTTTGCAGCTTTGGCAAAGCCCCCTTTTGAACAGTTGGAGTCTGCCTCCCTGAAACACCTCTCTATGAAAGTGGTTTTCTTGGTAGCAATTACTTCCATGAACAGGGTGGGTGAGCTCCATGCTCTTTCGGTAAGTTCTGAGTGCTACCGGATGGAGGGGGGGGGGGAGTATATCTCTCTGCCCCAACCTGTCATTCCTCCCAAAGGTTCTGTCAGAAAGGCATATGAACATCCCTTTTATCCTGTCTGCTTACGACCCCACTGCAGTGACGGGAGAGTCTGGGCCTCCCTCCGGCATGCTGTGCCCTGCCAGGTCCCTCTTGCACCGACTAATCTGGTACGGGTATACCAATATATTGGAGTGAAACATAACGAAGGTTACGTATGTAACCACGATTATGAGCTATATGGATCACTCCAATCCTCTACGGTGCTAGAGGTGCCTCAAAAATGTAGTCGCGACCATAGTGTCTATAGATAGGGGTAGACCCAGCCATGACACAGGTATACACGGGAGTGAATCTGTAAATCCTCACCTCGGATGTATCCCTCTGCTGCGGAGTGATACCAATATATTGGAGTGATCCATATAGCTCACATAACCGTGGTTACATACGTAACCTTCGGCCTGTGTACACAATTGCCGCGTGCTGCTTCAGTGCCCAGAGTGGCTCGCTTGTGGGCGTGCTAGGAGCATATGGCAGCAGTTCGGTTGTGCATCGACAATTAGTTTAATCCATTGTCCATTTCATGAATTTATTCACAGGTAAATAGTAATATAATCTAAACTGCTATGGTGACAAACAAACTTTTCCAATCGTCCACATGGCTGGGAGAACCTATTCAAGTAAGTAAATACATTTTGAAAATTAAAAAAAAACGATAGCCTGCACTGTAGCTAGCTAACTCAACTGAGCTGCTAATGTAGCTAGCTATCCAGACAACTTTACATACTGTGTAGCTAGCTAAGGGAACTACATATCCCCAGTTTCTTAACTTTATATTGGCTAACAGATAGCAGCTCCAACTGTTAAAAAGGGAGAGAGTAGGCTATTCTGGATAGGTCAGGCACTTTTGTGTAGTTCCAGTCCCCAGAAAGAATGTGAGAACAGAGATAATAGAAACATAATATTCAGTGTTTTCCAGTGGCGATTTTAGCATGTCAATCGTGGTGAAGCAAACCCCCACACATTGTTTTTAGATGCACGCCAGTAAAGCCACTACACAACACAACACAAAACAATACATGAATTGCACTATAACGATGACAAATGGTGCCCATAAACTGTCCCAACAGCAGAGTCCCAACAGCAGTCCCAACACCTTACCACTGCTACACCTGGCTGTCAGCAGAGCCTTGTCTGGCCGCAAAACAGTTCATTCAGTCTCACTTACTGCCTTTAAGAAAAACATAGCTGATATGGCTGACTTTGTTATATAAATAATCTAATATCAAGCATTACTAGCAGGTCAATGCTCTGGTTAAACCGGATGTCCTCAGATAACTCTGGGCCCAGTGTCCTCAGATAACTCTGGGCCCAGTGTCCTCAGTCAAGTTTAGAGCCTACGTACAATAACATGATTATCCGAAGGACACACAGCTGCCATCACGCAAATATACTCCCCTGTAAACTACAAAGAACATCCTGCAACACTAACGAGCTTAGAGTGCCAAACTATCTCACTGACATTGACCCTTGCATGCACTCCTGCAAAGACAGGAAACACCTGAGCCTAAAGCAGACATTGCCAGTCCCTATATCCACGCTTCCTTGACACACAAACATCTCATGAGCACTGTACACTCACACTCCACCCCCACCCCACGGGTGCCAAGAGTAGAGGACTCTGCTGTGCACCAATGGGGCCCCTGCTCTGGCTAGAGCAGGCCCGCCTCCAACTCTTCAGGACGAGTCAGAAGACCAACACGACGAGACTCCACCTACATTATTCTGTGTATACATTCTGCTGTAAACTCTGGCTGAGCAGCCTAATTTAGCTGACTCCTCACAGAGTCATATTGCTTAGGTCCGTGCACGCTGTAGGACAAGATATCTCTGACTTTAAATAAACTGCCTTTTTGCTACACCTGATTCCACTCTGTCCAGCGTCGTTGTTTTGCACTCCCTCTCCTGTATGTGACACCAACAAAATGGTAGCAGAGGATGAGTGACCTGTCCAGGAGACAATCAGCCATTCATCTTGCCTCAGGAAACCTGATCAGAGCGCTCTACTTAAAAGGTAAGCAGAGCCTGTTAAATCGAAATCTGCATATTGTATCTTAGCCTAAACCAAATTTTGATCAGAAAGTACTGAGTGTGAGTATGAATCGTTGCCAAATTTTTTGACATAATAACCAAAGGCATTGATCAAAGAGATCTTGTTTTGCTAAAAACTTTTATTTTTATTGAACTGTGATTGACCAATGTACTAAATTCCTTCTGGGACCATGTTTGTTCTGAAATCTGCATAGAAAACTGTCCTATTATATATATATATATATATATATATATATATATATATATATATAGGTTGTGTATGAGGTGAAGTTAAATTGTGGCTGTGTTTTAGTACATGATGGACACGGTGAACTGTGATTGACCAATGTACTAAATTCCTTCTGGGATCCTGTTTGTTCTGAAATCTGCATAGAAAACTGTCCTATAATATATATAGGTTGTGTGTGAGGTGAGGTTAAACCGAGGCTGTGTTCTAGTGTATAATGGATACTGAGATTAATGTAAACTGAGTGAATGAATTGCGTGATTTATTTTAATTGGACTGTGTTTGACCAATGTAACTGAGTGAATTGTTTTTGACACATGACGAAAATTTGATGTGGCGTTCCACGATTTTGAGACCGGGGAAATTAAATTGAGAGAAACGTTTGTTGCGGAATAAACGCCATGCTAAGTTACGTAACTGGGCTATAATGTACTCATACTGATAGTCTAGCCACCTAGTAGTCGAATCACCGTGCCGCTTTGATTGACAGCCGGTGGGCTAAACACTGATTTTCAGTTTTCCATTCCTGTTGATATTGCCTAAAGTGTTAAAATTATTCTGACAATTGTTATAGAATCGGCTGAATTTTCTGATATATTGTCCCAGAAGGTGATTGCTGAGATATTTGGAGAAAGTATTTAAATAATTCACTGAACAAATCCGAATAAAAAATACAGGTTCTTTAACTTATAAAATTATTCTGACAATTGTTATAGAACCGCTCGAATTTACTGATATATTGTTCCAAAAGGAAATTACTGAATTATTTCTAGAAAGTACTTAAATAAGCCGCCGAGCTGAGCACGGACTTTTGAAAGAGCCGCCGAGCTGAGCACTGCCTTTGATTGACAAGCCGCCGAGCTATACACTGATTTTTAGTTTTCCAATTTCTATCGATATTTCCTAAAGTACTAGAATTATTCTGACAATTGCTATAGAACCGCTTGAATTTGTTAACATATTGTCACGTTCTGACCTCTATTTCCTTTGTGTTGTATTTATTTAGTATGGTCAGGGCGTGAGTTGGGTGGGCAGTCTATGTTTGTTTGTCTATGTTGATGGCTTGTTTCAGCACAGGTCTCATTTTGTAGCTTCACCGTTGAATTTGGTTTATAGTTTTTTTTACTCGTCTGTATAGTGTTCAGTCTTTCTTGATTAAAGATTTACCATGGACACTTACCACGCCGCGTATTGGTCCTCAGATCCATCTCGTCTCTCCTCTTCAGATGAAGAGGAGGACGGCCGTTACAGAATCACCCACCACAACAGGACCAAGCGGTGTGGTAATGGGCAACGGAAAAAGCAGCAGCAGGAGCAGCGCGAGGAGGTATGGACATGGGAGGAGGAATTAGACGGAAGAGGACCCTGGGCTCAGCCAGGAGAATATCGCCGTCCCAAAGAAGAACTGGAGGCGGCGAAAGCGGAGAGGCGCTGGTATGAGGAGGCAGCGCGGCGTCGTGGATGGAAGCCCGGGAGTCAGCCCCAAAAATTTCTTGGGGGGGGGCTAACGGGGAGTATGGCTACGCCAGGTAGGAGACCTGAGCCAACTTCCTGTGGTTACCGGGGGGCTGGAGAGACCGGGCAGGCACCGTGTTATGCTGTGGAGCGCACGGTGTCCCCAGTGCGGGTGCACAGCCCGGTGCGGTACATTCCAGCTCCGCGTATCGGCCGGGCTAGAGTGGGCATCGAGCCAAGTGCCATGAAGCCAGCTCTACGCATCTGGTCTCCAGTGCGTCTCCTTGGGCCGGCTTACATGGCACCAGCCTTGCGCACGGTGTCCCCGGTTCGCCTGCATAGCCCAGTGCGGGCTATTCCACCTCGCCGCACTGGCAGGGCGACCGGGACCATTCAACCGGGTAAGGTTGGGCAGGCTCGGTGCTCAAGAGCTCCAGTGCGCCTGCACGGCCCGGTCTATCCGTCACCACCTCCACGCACCAGCCCTCCGGTGGCAGCTCCCCGTACCAGGCTGTCTCTCCGGCCCATCCTTGCAGGGGCTCCCTCCTCTCCAGCGCTGCCGGAGTCTCCCGCCTGTTCGGCGCTAGGAGAGCTACTCAGCCCAGCGTTGCCGGAGCTTCCCGTCTGCCCAGCGCCATCTGAGCTTCCCGTCTGCCCAGCGCCAGCGCCGCCCATCTGCCCAACGCCGCCAGCGCCGCCCGTCTGCCCAGCGCCGCCAGTGCCGCCCGTCTGCCCAGCGCCGCCAGCGCCGCCCGTCTGTCCAGCGCCGCCAGTGCCGCCCGTCTGCCCAGCGCCGCCAGTGCCGCCCGTCTGCCAGGAGCCGCCAGTGCCACCCGTCTGCCCAGCGCCGCCAGTGCCGCCCGTCTGCCCAGCGCCGCCAGTGCCGCCCGTCTGCCCAGCGCCGCCAGTGCCGCCCGTCTGCCCAGCGCCTCCAGGGCCGCCCGTCTGCCCAGCGCCGCCAGTGCCGCCCGTCTGCCAGGAGCCGCCAATGCCGCCCGTCAGCCAGGGGCCGCCAGTGCCGCCCGTCAGCCAGGGGCCGCCAGTGCCGCCCGTCAGCCAGGGGCCGCCAGTGCCGCCCGTCAGCCAGGGGCCGCCAGTGCCGCCCGTCAGCCAGGGGCCGCCAGTGCCGCCCGTCAGCCAGGGGCCGCCAGTGCCGCCCGTCAGCCAGGGGCCGCCAGTGCCGCCCGTCAGCCAGGGGCCGCCAGTGCCGCCCGTCAGCCAGGGGCCGCCAGTGCCGCCAGTCAACCAGGGGCCGCCAGTGCCGCCAGTCAGCCCAGCGCCAGCGCCGCCAGTCAACCAGGGGCCGCCAGTGCCGCCAGTCAGCCAGGGGCCGCCAGTCAGCCAGGGGCCGCCAGTGCCGCCAGTCAGCCAGGGGCCGCTAGAGCCCCTCCGCCCGGAGCAGCTGCCCCTCTGTCCCGAGCAGCTGCCCCTCGGTCCCGAGCAGCTGTCCCTCTGTCCCGAGCAGCTGTCCCTCTGTCCCGAGAAGCTGCCCCTCTGTCCCAAGCAGCCCCTCTGTCCAGTGGGGTCATTGAGAGGGGTGGGCATGGTGAGTAAGCCACGGAGGCGGACAATAAGGCGGACTAAGACAATGGCGAAGTGGGGTCCGCGTCCCGCGCCAGAGCCGCCACCGCGGACAGACGCCCACCCAGACCCTCCCCTATAGGTCAAGGTTTTGCGGCCGGAGTCCGCACCTTTGGGGGGGGGTACTGTCACGTTCTGACCTCTATTTCCTTTGTGTTGTATTTATTTAGTATGGTCAGGGCGTGAGTTGGGTGGGCAGTCTATGTTTGTTTTTCTATGTTGTGGGGCAGTTCTATGTTTTCGGCCTAGTATGGTTCTCAATCAGCGGCAGGTGTCATTAGTTGTCTCTGATTGAGAATCATACTTAGGTAGCCTGGGTTTCACTGTGTGTTTGTGGGTGATTGTTCCTGTCTTTGTGTTTGCACCAGATAGGGCTGTTTTGAGTTCTCACGTTTTCTTGTTTTCGTTAGTTTGTTCATGTATAGTGTCTTCATTAAAATACAATGAACAACCACCACGCTGCGTTTTGGTCCGCCTCTACTTCACAACAAGAGAACCGTTACACATATTGTTCCAAGAGGTGATTGCTCAAATATTTTTAGAAAGTATTTAGATAATTCGCTGAACAACTTTTGGTTTTCCAAATTCTATCGGTATTTCCTAAAGAGATAGAATTACTCTGACAATTGTGTATTGTTCCAAAAGGAAATCGCTGAATCATTTCTAGAAAATACCTAAATAAATTGCTGAACAAACTCAAATAAACTACCGGAGAAACACACACGTAGCTGTCACCACATACTGATAAACCTTTGAATACGAGGGTGGGGTACAAGAGTTGAGTCTGTCCCGGCACCGCGAATACATCCTTGGTTTCGACCAAGGACGGGCTAAGTATACAAAGATAGAAATAAACACATATTACACAGGACATAGTACAGGACTGACTCAAACCTAGAGGACACATTTCAGACATTACCAGATGAGCTAGAACAGGAATTAGGAGCCAAATAAGATCTTTTTCAGATAACCACTGCCTTAGTTATATATTGCCTAACCGCGTTAATAATTACCTTAGCAGTTCACGTAATTATTTTGTGATAACATGTCTGGCCCAAATACACCCAAACTCAAGTTCAATGAATACTTAGTACAGCGCATGACTGATAGAGCGGGGGGAAAGGAACAGTACAGGAAAGTGAAGGAAGTGTGGGAGGTGATGAGGCTAAAATGGACACAAGCAGGTTACTTTAGCGGGAGACCTCCTACAGGGGGGGAACTCCAAATTATGCAGAGAGAGCTAGAGGACGCAGTAGAGGAAGCAAGAGCAAGTGAGACGGAGAGGAACAAGATATACATGTCCAAAAAGAAGGGGACAAGAGAGAGAGAGAGAGAGAGAGAGCAGAACCTCCGCCATACAGATTGTGTGTGTGCAACTCCCCACCACCCCAATACCCTCCCCCACAGCAGTATATCCTGCAACAACAACAGCCACAATGGGCTCAACGGGCCCCTACACTGGACCACCCAGAGGGGGAAACTACCAGTGTTATAACTGTGGAATTCCCGGTCACTTTGCCAGAGATTGCATGAAACCACTCTCCCCGCAGCAACAGCAATGGAGAGGAAGAGGAAGAGGAAGAGGAGGACCCCCTCCTCATCTATACTACAACCAACAGCAAGATTACAACCAACCACAGTTCCAAGGTATGGCAGGGAACACCATGCCCTGGCCATGAAGATGCCCACCACCCACGGCAGGAGAAGGGAGGCAACACTTTCAACAGCACACTGAACCAACAATGATGTGCGAAGTTGAGGGTGTCCCCCATCAGTTCCTGGTAGACACAGGATGCACTTATTCTGCTATCAAGTTCCCTCAAATGCTGTCATCTGATTCCATATCGGTGGTAGAGGTCACGGGATCACCTGAGGCTCAAAGCCGCACTATCCCTTTAACATTATCCTAGGAAAACTCTCAGTTGAAACACCAGTTCCTGTACTGTCCAAAATGCCCGATCAACCTACTAGGACGGGACCTCTTATGCAAAATGGGGTGCACCATATATCTTACTGAAAGTGGAGTGGAAGTATCCACTAGCCCTCCCTCTTCATCACCTGATCGCCAGTAAGAATTATGATGATGCCACTCCTGCCGAAGCCCACACTGTCTGAAACCCAAGAAGTGTACTGGCTAAAATGCCTACCCACAGGGCCTGCCACCCCTCACATCCAGTTTAAGTTCAACCAACTGAAAGCTCAAATCTACACTTTGCACCCATATAAGACTCCCCAAGCTGAGACACTGATGACTGCCCCTACACTGAAGACTGGGACGAAGACATGATGCACCTGACCCCACCTATCAGGTGTTGTACCATTGTGTGTGGCCCAGAGGGGGTGGCAGCACCGGTCATCCTACAACCAAGGAACCTCCATGCACCCCTGACCTGGACAGATGAAGCATCAACAGCTTTTGCACTCCTGAAAACAGATCTATCAGCGGCAGCAGCGCTGATTGCACCTGACTACAACAACAAGTGAACACTGAGAAAAATATGGCAGATGCACTCAACGCAGAAGAAGGACTGCCCCACTCTTGTGCTGATAGAGCGGTACAAGAACTAAAACTGAGACCAGACCTGAAGAATGAACCACTGACCAATCCCGACCAATGGCTGTACACTGATGGCTGCTGCTACAAAGGAGAAGAAGGAAACATAGCAGCCTATGCGGTGGTACAGCAACTCCCAGACGGTTCACATGTCACCCTTGAATCAGCTATCATCCCTCAACCAGCATCTGCCCAATTAGCTGAAATCATCGGATTGACGCAGGCCCTCATCAGAGGAAAAGGAAAGACTGTGAATATCTATATAGACTCAGCCCATGCCCATGGAGCAGTCCACACTGATGGACCCAGAACTTTTACGAGAAGCACATGGCCACACACACGAAGGCAAACTAAAGACCCTTCAAAAGGTCTCGCACATCTGGTGGCACCCTCACATGAAAAATATGACTGACTTATTTTATGACGATGACTTATTTTATGACGAATGCAATGTTTGTGACAGCCACAACCCAAAGAAGCCATTTCAAACACCAATGGGCTCATACCCAGTACCTAATGCATGTTTTCAGGACATTAGTATAGACTACACCGATATGGGCCCCGACAATGTACCTAAAGACAAACGCTATCTCCTAGTTATGGTAGATAGGTTCTCCAAATGGGTAGAAGCAATACCAACAGCAAAGGGGGATGCTAGGTCAGTCGTTAAGTGGCTACAAACCAAACTAATACCCAGGTATGGCATCCCAAGACAAATCTAATTTGACAAATGGCTCACATTTCAGTAACAAACACCTGAGACAGGTGGAAGAAAGATTTGGCATAACCCACAGATTTGGATCTGTGTACAGGCCCCAATCCCAAAATCTGCTGGAACGTCAAACCAAAAGCAAAAGCTAAGATAGCTAAAGTATGTGCCTCATGGGATAATGACTGGTAGAGTCATGCATGGTCCACCAAGGGAGGGAGGTCATATGCCCGCCCTTGATGTACAACAAATTGTAATGTCTGATTATGTGAAAAAAACTGACGGTTCTCTCTGCAGCACTCTCTACCCAGGTTCACAAGGTCCAGGAGGGGGAGCTGCCGGGGGACACGCCACCACTGAAGGTAAAGGTTGGTGACTGGGTGAGGGTTAAAGTCCACAAGAGAAAGTGGCTGGAACCCAGGTGGACTGGACCGTACGAAGTGAAGGAGGTTACTTCACACTCAGTCCAGGTCAAAGGTAAATCAGGCGCACCTTGGCACCACCTTACACATTGCACCCCAGCCCCAACTCCTTCCAGGACACTGACTGAAGTCAGAGCTGATTTGAACAGCCTAAATTCGATACCAAATGAAGACACTCCTGATTCAGGTGATGGAGTATCAAACTCCACCTCCCCTGAAAAAGGAACCTCGCCCAGTTAAAGGGATATTTCTCTCTCCCTGGGCAAGGCTAGGAATATCTGAACCACTGTTTGTGATATTCCTACTGATATTTGGAGTAACCCTAGGCACTCTCACATGGTTAATAGAACAACAAACACCTACTAAAGCATCAACCCCTCTCACCCCAACCCCTATCCCTGATAACATTCCTAGCACCACTCCCTTCAATCTCACACGCACCAAACGTAGCACTCTCCTATAGTTTTCGTGTCTTAATAGACGTGAAGAGGGGAACTCAAAAGTTTGGTTCCTACCAAATTGTTTGGTTGCTTCATATTTTATTTCTATTGTTCACGTCTAATAAGATGTGAAGAGGGGGATTTGTTATATAAATAATCTAACATCAAGCATTACTAGCAGGCCAATGCTCTGGTTAAACCGGATGTCCTCAGATAACTCTGGGCCCAGTGTCCTCAGTCAAGTTTAGAGCCTACGTACAATAACATGATTATCCGAAGGACACACAGCTGCCATCACGCAAATATACTCCCCTGTAAACTACAAAGAACATCCTGCAACACTAACGAGCTTAGAGTGCCAAACTATCTCACTGACATTGACCCTTGTATGCACTCCTGCAAAGACAGGAAACACTTGAGCCTAAAGCAGACATTGCCAGTCCCTATATCCACGCTTCCTTGACACACAAACATCTCATGAGCACTGTACACTCACACTCCACCCCCCCCCCCCTACTGGTCGGGTGCCAAGAGTAGAGGACTCTGCTGTGCACCAATGGGGCCCCTGCTCTGGCTAGAGCAGGCCCGCCTCCAACTCTTCAGGACCAGTCAGAAGACCAACACGACGAGACTCCACCTACATTATTCTGTGTATACATTCTGCTGTAAACTCTGGCTGAGCAGCCTAATTTAGCTGACTCCTCACAGAGTCATATTGCTTAGGTCCGTGCACGCTGTAGGACAAGATATCTCTGACTTTAAATAAACTGCCTTTTTGCTACACCTGATTCCACTCTGTCCAGCGTCGTTGTTTTGCACTCCCTCTCCTGTATGTGACACCAACAACTTGCTTAAACAAATGTAGTTTCTACTGACAATTGAGATGTACAAACTATGGCATAAGGGGACGACGAGCGGATAAGAGGCAATCCGTAATTTCAATTAAGGTGTTCCATCAACGGGACAGTTGTAAAATCATGTAGCGCGCCATGTGTCATGATTGCACATTTTAGAGAAACAACAAATGTCAGTACATATAAGTGTCTTATATTGGCTGAAGGCTTAAATTCTTGTTAACATAACTGCACTGTCCAATTTACAGTAGCTACTACTGCGAAAAAATGCCATGCTATTGTTTGAGGAGAGCTCCTAACAACAAAATACTTTTCACCACGATAGGTTTGATAAATTCACCTCTGAAGGTGAAATGTGTCTTTACATTCTGAAATCTTGCTCTGATTTATCGTCCCATGGGTCCCAGAGATAACATGAAGTGTTGTTTAGTTAGATAAAATCATTTTTCATATCCTAAAAAGGTCCATATACCATGCACGATCGATTGTGTATTTACACTCGTTCAATTAGCAAAGAAAGGAATCTGTGAAAATCTAACCCTAAACGTTGTTTCAACCAGTCAAATTGCATTCGTATTTATTCCTCAGAGATCCTAGAAAGTAACCAGACTTCACTCTATCATTAGGAGTGTAGTATTTCCTATAGGACACCAAATTTGGTCAGAGAGCGCGGCTCCATGGCACGCCGATAACACGAGCGGTCTTCACTTGATTGACTGTAACTTTGTCAAACAAAGCTAGCTAGATAGCCAATGAGCTGGGCTTTATGGAAACCCCGTTTCTGTCACACGTTTTTGCTGCTAACCTTGTGCGACAGCAAGCCTTTTCTTTTTGGACAAACACTGCAAGAATATGGAGAATTATGAAAACTGGGTGTTTTGAAAATGTTGAACTTACAATATGGCTACTAATACTGAAAAAGCTAAATCAAAGTCCAAGTATACAGATTTGATGATATTCTTGCATAAAAATGTAATATAAATGTAAATATGTCCTTCACGATTTGCCCAAATATACCTGGGTATACCTCACACTAAATGTCATGTAGCTTGCTCATAATTCAAGTTATCAGTCTGACTTTGCACAATCATACCATCGGAATTACAACCAGATTGATGGCTAGATTTGGGACCTTTCTGTTGCATTTCAAAGACGGTGGTAGAATAGATTTTTTTTTAAACGGTTGTTTCTTTCTTTGTATTTTCTTCTGCCAGATCTATTGTGTTATATTTTCCTGCATTCAGTTCACATTTCCACAAACTTCAAAGTGTTTCCTATCAAATGGTACCGAGAATATGCATATTCTTGCTTCAGGGCCTGAGGTACAGGCAGTAAGATTTGGGTATGTCTTTTTAGGTGAAAATTTAAAAAAAGGGGGCTATCCCTAATTAAGACATTAATGAGCGAGCTAGGATGGATGTAGTCAATACAACTATTTGTTTTAACACTTTTGAAATGTACAGAATTCAGAACATGGGCCGTTCTTACAGTATTCTCCCTGTACACCTAATCTGAACCTTAGGACAAATAAAGGGCGCATATAAGCAGAATATGAAAGCACTAACAATATTCGATGATTATATTTCTCTAAAACAGGTTATAGGCTACATGTGCACCACCAAGTCAGAACAGTAGGCTAATTTATGAGGGGGAAAGGGACCAAATTATTAGGGTGAGGCACATGGGCTACTAAGAGCTTACTACACAACATTCACTTAGTATTACTTTCTTAGCTACAGTATATACAGTGGGGAGAACAAGTATTTGATACACTGCTGATTTTGCAGGTTTTCCTACTGACAAAGCATGTAGAGGTCTGTAATTTTTTATCATAGGTACACTTCAACTGTGAGAGATGGAATCTAAAACAAAAATCTAGAAAATCACATTGCATGATTTTTAAGTAATTAATTTGCATTATATTCCGTCTTTCACAGTTGAAGTGTACCTATGATAAAAATTACAGACCTCTACATGCTTTGTAAGTAGGTAAACCTGCAAAATCGGCAGTGTACCAAATACTTGTTCTCTCCACTCTCCACTCCAAGTCTCTCTCCTTCACTTCATCTCTCTCCCCCTTCTCCCTAAATCCTCTAGGTTATATCAGCTGTGTCGGTAAACCCCTCCAGCTTGTGAACTGCCTGACACAGAGGGCACAGCATGATCAGAGGTGAAAGGTCACTTGGTCAGGTCAACATGAAGTATTATTAAAGAGATGTTTACATTGAAATACAGATAGAGATGTAGTAGTCCCAGAGTTAAGGATCCAAGGTCAGTTTTGCATTCACCTCCTAATGATCATCATCATCATAAAATGACTGACAGTGTTGGGATTAAAATAACATAAGGCTTAATCATGCTCTTTCTCTCGTCTGCAGGTACTGTATGTTTTGATGTGAGGGATACCAACTCCCAGTCCCGTCATTGCCACCTCACCTGCTCTAAGATAACTGACGGGCCTACTGGGTGCCCAAGGCTGGTTAGGAAACACTGCTAGACACTTATGTAATTGTGTTGACCCGAGAGAATATGAAGTTTAGTAGCACTATAATTAATTCATTATGCTATCTTCCCTGCTCCTCAGTTCTTAACTCTTTCCCTTTGTCTTTTACACTCTCTCACCCCTCTCCCAAAACTTCTTTCTTCCTGTGTGTTTTTTATGCACACCAGATGTGCATTGAAGTACAGCTTGAACTTGTATTTATAATATCATACTACAATTACAATATGTATAATGCATGTACTATGTATTTATAACACTTGGATAATGAACTTCTTTCATTAAAGCTTTTCAAATTCTCTACTGGAGTTGGTTCACATTCTCTACTGGCTGAAATTAAGTCTCATTTGATGACATACTACACCTATCCTGTGTCCTCAGATCAGTGCAGATGAAGGAAATTAGATATGGAGATGAACCTGTTTTAGAGTATTTACATGACGCATAGGAAGTGTAGTGTAAGGTTTAAAAAAAAATCTGGTTCTATATTTATATGAATTAAATCAGCCTTTAACTACTTAAATAATGTGTTGTAGTTCATTGCTGAGTTACAATCTGTAACCATTAATGTCCCAGGACCAGGATTGGTAAACACTGTTGAAGTGCATTATTGTAATACATACATGCAGACAGCATCATTTAAAGACTGAAGTTTGATACTCCTGATATTGGATATGACTGAAAAATAATGTCTCACAGGCATTTATACCTGAACCACACCTTTATTTGCCAAGGTAGAGTATATGATCAGTGAATATATTCAATGTAGAGGCTACAATGTGGCGAACTCATGCTTGGTAATAACTACATGTATGTATGACTTTCATCTTTGGCACAATAATATGATATTATATTCTATTCAATCCATAGGCTTCATTGATTCTATTCAGGCTGTGTTGATGTCAGTACAACCGGCTATGATAGCTGAGGTTCATAGCTAGCTAGCTAATATTGACATGATAATAATGACATGTAACAGTCGTGTGTAACAGTTATTTTCTGCAATTCTACAGTCAGACTGATGGATCTTACATGGATGTACCTGCAGTAAGTAGACCTACTGTCAGACTGATGGATCTTACATGGATGCTCCTGTACTAAGTGGACCTGCTGTCTGACTGATGGATCTTACATGGATGTACCTGTGGACCTACTGTTAGGGCTGGTGCTTCTGATGGTCCTGGCATGGTTTCGAGGCCTGTTCAGAAATCTGTGCTCATGAATGTGCAGCGGCAAAGGAAACTTTGATAATGAATAAAGTGGACTTCATAGATTTTATTGGTAAGGTTATCAATACAACTCGGGTTGTGGAAAGCAGAAAATGCCAGGCTGAAGGTTATTGTGGAGATGGCAAAATATATATTGGGGGTAACAGATGTTACTGTTGAAATGGTTGTTGACATGCTGAACAAACCTACGGGTGGAGTGTTTCAGCATGATATAGATACAGTTAAATGGGGTTGGGGGTTTGGAGGAGGGTGTGGAAGAAGTTAGGGATTTATTTGGTTTAGAATTTGTTCATGTTACTACAGAATTGGGCAGACCATGATTGATCGTACATTCCAGCACAGTAGGTGGTGACGTGCACTTAAACGATTGTTTGCGGACCGCCATGATATCATAGAAGAAGAATTATTATTATTATTATTATTATTATTATTGTTCATCTGAACCGGGCGTGCGCACTGCGCTGTCACCGCCTGCGAAGCAACACCAACCCGTGCGCGTACTGAAAACAAGATTGATCCTGCCTGGTGATAGGACATATCCCAGCAAAAACATAACATTTTATCGCCTATTTAGATCACATTACACGGACTTTGAGACAGATCATACATAGAGGGGTGAGTTGAGTTGATTGTATTATCTTGATACAACGAAGCGGTTATGATGACGATGTGGCTGCAGTTGTTTTGCGCTTCCCGTCTGTCTCAAAATGGCGGAGAGGCAGTTACAGCAACAACACACGGTTGGGAAATTGATTATTGTAGCTAAATCATGACCTATCTTACTCTGATACATGTATCCAATGTTGTCTCGACGTGTAGTTTTAATCCATGACATTTGGACACTTGGCTAGCATTCACATCGAGTTTGTTTACGTGGAACGTTAGTTTACTAAGGTTTTAAACTTTAGTAGCTAACATAGCAAGTCAGCATAGCAATTAGCCACGGATCAATTGGTTCGACTTTAAATGGTCCGAATGCGGAATGCTTGATTGAAATTACAGAACTATAGAATATAGTATAGGTTTCTTGCTTATAGTAGGTGACAATGTCATGTTTGGTGAGAGGACTTGAGCAAGATAAAATGCTAACGAACCGCTTAAATTTCGGTCTTACTAGCTAACGTAACAAGCTGCATTCGTCAACTAGCTAACTGGCTGGAAGGGCGTATGTTGGTCATTGCTGCAACCTTGGATAGCCAATTCCCTCCATGCTAGATCATGTAGCCACCTACCGGTATGTTGGCTAGTAAACCACCTATTAAGTATCACCTTTGCTTTACCACCTGCGCCGATATTTAATCTAGCTAAGGTAAGGAGTTGTCTACTTGTGTAAGCACTTTTGGAAAATGGCTAACTATAGTAACGTTAATGTTAGACGTTAGCTAACTAGGGCGTTAACTAGGTAACGTTAACGATCTTGCGTGCCATTTGAGTTAAATTAGTAACATCACATTTCTGGTGTTGATTCCTCTAACATATATACACACATGTCGATCAAGGCTTAAATCGGCTGAATGTCCAAAATAAATCACATCGTTCATGTGATGAAACGGCTTGTTTGCCACCAGAATTTAAGTCTAACAGGGTGGAGTTTTGGCATTATGGTGTTCATCATGAATAACGTTACACAGATAGTGGTCTCTGGTTGTCTAGTGGCTACTCTACACCGAACATTGGCTGGGTTTATATCTACATTTCGGTTCAGATAGCCAGATATCTTTCTTAACGTTATACTAACGTTAGATTCACGATTTGTGTTGTCAACAGTTAGCAAGCCAGAATGGTATTTTCATGAGCCTTTATGGCAAAGACAACGTAGTTTGAGCTAGCTAGCTAACGTTAGCTGTCACTGGAGGGGACTCGTAGAAAATAAAAAAGTAACGTTAATGGCGTATTTCTGTAAGCACTAAATCCGCCATGGTTCGTTGGCAGGCCCATGTGAAAATGAATGGCGTATAAGGTCTGTGGTAAACGCATGCTTAGATCTTATACACATTGTTCTGAGATGCTCTTATGCAGCTAATGTCACATTTTGTGAATTTTGAATTATGTTATCGGAACAAGCACATTACGTTTTAGTAATTTAGCAGACGCTCTTATCTACCTGCCGCATATAAAGGCGTCATAATTCATAAAGGTCATGTTAACAGAATCTTTATTTCATAAGAAAAAAAACAATATACGATCTCCTAAGCCTGTGTTAACCTTAGACCCTATTTTTGGTGTTTATCCCAAAACCCAATTTCCCCTTATGAATGGCTGAATGAACCAGAGGTAACTCATTTCCGTTTTTTAGGACTTCAAACTGGCTAGCTCTATTAGCCGAGTTTGTTTTGCATGGCCCACCCAGTGGGTGGAGATTACCCTTGAGGACCAATTGAATGGTCTAAAATGCACTATTAACTGGGTAGTTTGAGCCCTGGATGCTGATTAGGTGACTGCCGTGGTATACCATGGGTATGACAAAAATATATTTTTACTGCTCTAATTACATTAGTAACCAGTTTATAATAGCAATAAGGTACCTCAGGGGTTTGTGGTATATGGCCTATATACCACGGCTAAGGGCTGTGTCCAGGCACTCCACTATGCGTTGTGCTTAAGAACAGCACTTAGCCGTGGTATATTGGCCATATACCACACCCCCTCGTGCCTTATTGCTTAATTAACTCAGCAAACTTGCAGCACAGTGCCATACAAAACGAACTCTCCCAATGCTGTCTTGACACAGCTGTTTGTGATGTAGGCAGACATTACCTGGCAAATAATCTCCCTTTGAACCCACTAACAATTGAACGTTTTTTTTAACCAAACATCAAGGTACACCTGATCTGAATTCTAGGTCATTATTTGCGTTTAAGCTAGTAGGCAGCTGTCATCCATGATTTGAGTGAGGGTGGAATGAACAGCGAGCAACAGGACATTAAAAACAACAATTAATGAGCCTGTGCTAAACTTCACTGTTTTTGTCAGTCTGCTATTATTAGTGCATGTACAGTTGGGTCTGAAATTGACACGCTTAAAAAGGATGAGCAAACATTATCATTAAAATAGTGAGATAATATTTTATACTAATACAATTGCTCAGAGAATGAGATTTTGTTTAACTAATACTTTTTTTTCTTCTCTCAAAGGTAGGGGTCAAAATTATTGACAACCATGTTTTAACACTTCAATATTTCACCTTTTTCTAAAATGTTTTAAGAGTTGGAGAACACATTGGGAGAGAGCTAAGACCATTCCTCCATACAGAATCCTTCCATATCCTTGATATCATTCATCTGCACTTATGGACTGGCCTCTTCATGTCTGGAGACTGAATTGTTTTTGTGGCTAATTAACAATTTCTTTGTGGATTTTGATGTGTGCTTGAGGTTGTTGTCTTGCTGGAAGATCCACTTGTCTTATGGCCAAGTTTCAGCCACCTGGCAGAGGCAAACATGTGTGTGTATGTATATATATATATATATATATATTAGTTTTTTTGTGTGTGTGCGTGTGTGTGTCTTTGTACTGGGTAAAGTTCATGATGCCATTGACCTTAACAAGGGTCCCAGGACCAGTGGAGGCAAAATAGCCCCCTAACATAGTTCCACCACTATGTTTTACAGTAGGTATTAGTGTTGGGGGCAAAAATTTATAGTTACATATTAGGTAGTGATGTCAATCTTTTAGCTACCGGAAATGCATTTAACCGGTCATGCTTATCAGGCCATAAGTTCATTTGAGTAATTTAGTGGAATTAAATTGGCGCAGCATACAAAACCTAGTTTGAGGAGCTGAATGGCCTATCACCTGTCAGTCAGTGCAAGAGCAACTCCTCAAAAAGCTGGTAGTGGAGTGAAACGTGCTTTTATAAGCCCAGTCATTGTGCAACAAATAATTCAAAATTAAATTGCGTGCTAACTGTTTTGATGCCACGATTTTAAAATAGCTAATATTTTTATTTCACCATTCAACTCCATCGTCTATAGTCAACTATCAGCGTGTCACCCACCACTTTACAATGTGAGATTGAGGCAGTATAATTGTACTTCAAATCATGAGGAATGTCTTACCTTGCTTCAAAATAGCCTAGCTAAAATCCAACCATAAAGGTGGAGGCAATTCTTTATAAAGACTACCTCATGTCATTAACCAGAATTTCTCGCTTATTCTATTGTTTTTCAATACATTTTTTCTGTTGTCCAGAACCCAAATGCACAATCCTAGTCATATTAGCAACCCATACTATTTGTTGCTGTTATATTCCCTCTCTTTCTATGTTTCTAACATAAATGTTTGTCTCTGTCAGATTAGGGCTGGGTGATATGGCCAAAATATCATGTATGGTATTTTTCAAATCTTTGATGGTATGACGGTATTTTATGTTTTTGATTAATAAAAGTTCAACATTTGCTTTATCAGCAGTGTGTGACCCTAGGGTGGCAACACATATTCTAAATTATTTCAATGGGTCTTTCTCAGTTCTGATTTGTTTTATACTTTTCAGTTCAACTTCAACCTAAAACAATTTCCATCAATTTTTGCATTTGTTGCACTCATTTGAGATCATTTCCAGACTGCCACGATGTGGGCAAAAATACCAGGCCTTATTTTTAACCAAATGTTGCAATTGCGATTTAGATCAAAACACTTGGGTGAACTTCTGGAACCATGGACATAGAATGTTTATTATAATTCTAGAGTTAGATTATAAATAATAGTGTGCACTTTGAATACAGTGTTGTTTGACATGACAACGAATGAAAATGCCATTGACGTGTTATAGTGACAGGGTAGGAACCAATGTGATGTTCAGTGTTTCCTAGGGTACCCTATAATTTTTGGCTACATTAAATCTTCATTCATATAGCCAACATATTCATGCTTCGCCTATTCCTCTTTGATTTAGAAGATACTGTTGCACAAACAACATGCTGATTTAAGCCTCCACCAGTACTGGTATCAGGCTGTATTAGCTAGATACCTTTGCTCTGACTCAGTACTTTTATCTATAGCGATTAGCATTAGTGGCTAACACAATTTCGAGTAACTTGCTAAGAAAATACAAACTAGTTGTTTGCAGATGTAAGAAACACAAACTAATATTGTAATTATGGAACACTTGTGGATTTATATTAAGATCAAAGTGGAAACAACATCGTTGTCATCAACATTGTTGCGTGTCTCGTGGTCAAGCAACAACAAATGCGCTCGTTGAGTGACAGGGACTAGGGAGAGCGAGAGAGAGGACTCAAGTAGCGGAGTAAACTATGAAAAACGGACGTTACACACGGCATATCACATGTAACAAACCAAACATTCAAATGCCGTTATAGAAGGTAAAGTAAAAACCCAAACCCGTCCGTGCCTATACGGTATACCGCCCAGCCCTATGTCAGTGTTTTCCCACAATTGCATTTTGGTAAATGTTTGAACATGTTTATTTAGCGGCTTCATTACGGCAGTTGCATGTTCAATAATGGGCTATAGACTTTTTACTGTATTGTTGCGTGTTTTCATTAAGCTCTTACTGAAAAATGGCAGTTCTTTGTACAAGCATGCATAGTATTTTCTGTTGGTCACGTCATTTTGTTTGGATTTTTTTTTTTTTTTACAATTTGTGACTGGTGAATGAGGTTCGGTGAGTCGGCAGCAAAGTTGCCCGAAATGTTTATCCTAATATTGGGATATTATTTTTGGCGATGTAGCGACAATATCGCGTTCAGAATGTTGAGCTAGTTGGCTGTACCTGCACCACAGCTCCAGTGTTGTTATATCGTAGCTTGTTCTCAATCTTTTTAAATAGGGAGCCTATTTGTTTTCAGCACATATTTCCATGACTCATCAAAATTCGTTTTCTCATTACTCATTTCCCTCTGCAGAAGACATGATGAGCAATATGTTTGGAACATCGAAACTAGGGCTGCATGATTAATGCAATTCAGATCGAAATTGAGATATTGGTATGTGCTATATCCATATCGCAAGAGGCTGTGATTTTTCTTCTTTATTTGACGATCTGTTAATACAACAACAACTAGACTCCGGTACCTCCTCCAATGAGACGATCTAGACTGTTCATTCACCCCGCTTGGAATGCACATGCAGGCCAATCACGAGCTTCCCCGCTTAGAGCACGCAGTTAGGTGCTGGTGGGTGAGGAGAGAAAGTGCTTTACCAAAGACGGTACAGTATGAGGTTTAGAAACTCTGGCTTTACCTCCGAGTGTGTGTTGGATACATGAGTGATGTTAGTACTGACGACAGTGTCGTATATGGTGCCAAAGAAGGGTGCCTCTTCAGTGGAATGGCAGTATTTTGGCACCAGGCAAACCAATGACAACCAAATGCAAGTTGTTAAAAGTACCTCAGATTTGTGGCGACTACAAGAGGCAACACAACAAATTGATTCAATCATTTGAAGAATGGTGGTGGAAAAAAAAGCCAAACAGCAGCAAAGCCCCTCAGCCACAACCAGCCACCTACGTCAAACAGGCATTGATTGCTGATGTGTTTTCAAGTATAATGCCCTACCTAAAACATCCCGCAGACACATCATCACCTATCACATAGCCAAATACATGGTTCCTATCTACAGTTGCAAAGACAGCTTCAAGAATATGATAAACAAGCTGGACAGGAGATTCAAGATTCCATCTTGCACATATTTCTCCAAAGTCGCCATCTCAACACTGTATAACAAAATTAAGGGAGAAGTTTAAACATGTCGCGTTGAATGACTGGACCAGACTCCAATGTTTTGGACACAGGCTGCACCTTGTAATCGGTAGGCTATGTGTTACATGTTTTTAACGCATTTTGATATTCAATTTTAATGATTTAGCCTACTTATGCATCATTACACAATCATAAGGCTATGGCTGCCTGAATAAATACATAATTAACTTAAGTTATTTAAGAATTCATAATGGTAAAATAGTAAATAGGAACTCTTTATTCATTAATACGTGCTGTGCTTATACCACACTATATAAGTCTTGAAGTTCCCGCAAGTGCTGAGCAGGTTGTATAGCCTACCTGGTTGCCATGAAAATGAACCACGGGAAAAGCATCCTCCATTTGCTGTTTAAGTGCATAGATGACATGCATTTTTTCCCGCTGCCCCTGTTTGGAGACGGCTGCATCAAAACACATTTCACCCATATATATTATTATTATTTAGTATATGCAAAGACGAGATTAAATCAAGAATAGTCTGATGGGTGACAATAATAGCCTGTTATCGCTTGTGGATGATGCCCAGCATAAGAACCTGATTTTTTTGTGACTTTTTCAACTCATAGTCGCGCACCTCATGTAGCCTAGTCTTTATGTTTTGATAAGGTTTGTATCGCAATTTAAGTGGCCAAATAACTTCTTTAAAATGAAGCCCATTAATCCGCTTTACAAGGGTTGTAGTAAGAGCTTCATTAGCATACATAAGCAGCGCGTGAGTTTCACGTTTGGGGAAGATAATTTTCATCATAAAAATGCACCTTTATAATAAAATCATTACATGCATAATTGCATTCACTTTTGATAATGGTATTTTGTTGCTAATGGAACATTCACACGTATAGTCTACTACCATGTGCGCATTGCTGTGCTTATAATGTGAAGAAATAGCTTAATAGTTTATCAACATTTTTAAGCTAAATGTTCTGATCTGCTGCGGCAGCCACATTGCGTAAAACGTTTTTTGATGCTAGTATTTGTATTAATTTGGCATCTATCGCATCCCACAACTGTCCCAGACTATGTGTGGAATATTATTTTTAGCATAGAATAGTTCAACTTTTGTACTATGGGGGATAATAGATTGACATAGGCTAGCACTTTTGATGTTTGTTGTTGTTTGCTGATGAAAAGTACATGTGGACAGTTCTTCCAATATCTTCAATATGCATCTCGGAATTTGATAAGGTTGCGTCCCCGATGTGTCTGTCTTAATTTGTAGCCTGTGAGAAGGGCGCAACGCAGCGCTCAGGGAGAAGGACGCAGCGCTCAGGGAGAAGGGCGCAACGCAACGCAGCGCTCAGGGAGAAGGGCGCAACGCAGCGCTCAGGGAGAAGGGTGAAACGCAGCGCTCAGGGAGAAGGGCTGGAAGCAAAAGGCATGGATTTTTTTTTTTAGGGTGCATTACTGCCACACAGAGGGGATGCCGCCATGAAATGTGAGGCATTATCAAGTGCTTGTCAAATTGTGAATGAGAGACTGATAAAGTGTGTACGCCCTGCGCAAAAAAACCAAAGCAGAGCTCATGCCTTTCAAGCTACTTTTTTCAAATCATCAGTAGTTGCATCATGCAGCCTTAAAATGTATTAAAAATCAAAACATGTAGAACAACTTAAGTTACATTAATAACTCTAAATTAAGCATATAGGAGTACCTATTTCTTTGTTAACCGCTCAACACAGAATAGCCGCACTCCCTCAAATCGTTTGTTTTGTTCCAACGGTCTGCATCAGTGGCTTGTAGGCTATACGTTGAAGCCAGGAGATGCTAAATGTGTTCATTAACGGTCAATTACCTTGAGACCGACCAGTTATTTGCTTGACAATCACCATCTGATGAAATGATCGCCACATCCCCAAACGGTACACAATTTGAGCGAGTTCCTTCCTACAAATATCCTGGTATTTGGCTTGATACCAAACTGTAATTTAAAGAACATGTCACTGAGCTGGTGAAGAAGTTGAAGTTCAAGGTTTGTTTCTTTTACAGAAACCAAGCATGTCTGAATTTTCTTAACAGGAAATACATTGTCAAGGCCCCTTTTCTGTCTATTTTAGATTATGGGGATGTTATCTACACTACATACACAAAAGTATGAGGACACCCCTTCAAATGACTGAATTCTGCTATTTCAGCCACACCCTTTCCTGTCAGGTGTATAAAATCAAGCACACAGCCATGCAATCTCCTTAGACAAACATTGCCAGTAGAATGACCTTACTGGGGAGTTCAATGACTTTCAACATGGCACCGTCAAATCAGGTTTTATTTGTCTCATGCATCGAATACCACAGGTGTAGACCTTACTGTCATAGGATGCCACCTTTCCAGCAAGTCACTTTGTTAAATCTATGCACTGCTAGAGCTGCCCAGTCAAGTGCAAGTACTGTTATTGCTCTAGGAGCAAGAACGGCTCAGCCTCAAAGTGGTAGGCCACACAAGCTCACAGAATGGGACCGCTGATTGCTGAAGCTCGCAGCGCGTAAAAAATAATCTGTCCTAGGCTGCAACACTCAATACCAAGTTCATAACTGCGTCTGGAAGTAACGTCGGTACAATAACTGTTCGTCAGGAGCTTCATGAAATTGGTTTCCATGGCCGACCAGCCTAAGATCACCATGCGCAATGCCAAGTGTCGGCTGGAGTGGTGTAAAGCTCACTGCCATTGGACTCTGGAGCAGTGGAAACGCATTCTCTGGAGTGATGAATCACGCTTCCACATCTGGTAGTCCGATGGACCAATCTGGGTTTGGCAGATGCCAGGAGAACGCTACCAGTCCCAATGCATAGTTCCAACTGTGAAGTTTTGTGAAGGAGGAATAATGGTCTGGGGCTGTTTTTGATGGTTTGGGTTAGGCCCCTTAGCTCCAGTGAAGGGAAATCTTAACGCTGTGCTTCCAACTTTTTGGCAACAGTTTGGAGAAAGTATTTTCCTGTTTATCGGTGTGAAAGAACTTGACTAGCATGCACAGAGCCCTGACCTCAACCCTATTGAAGACCTCACCGACTGCAAGCCAGGCCTAATTTCCCAACATCAGTGCCCGACTTTACTAATGCTCTTGTGGCTGAATGGAAGCAAGTCCCCGCAGCAATGTTCCAACATCTAGTGGAAAGTCTTCCCAGAAGAGTGGAGGCTGTTAAAGCAGCAAAGAGGGGACCAACTCCATATTAAGGCCCATGATTTTAGAATGAGATGTGTATCTAACACAAGCTACATTCCTTGCCAAATGACAACCGTTTAATCACAAATTCTAGATGGTTGATTTGAAGTAGTAAAAGGTGTTCCAACGAGCTGCAGTTTTGAAATAATTTGTCTATTTTCCGCTTAGGCTACTTTGCGAACTGCTAGTGCCATTCAAATTTGGTCAGCCTAGGCCAGTACACGAACAGTCAAATGCCCATCCCTTTGTGTGTGGCCTAAATGTTGTCCAGTAATACTAGCCCTAGCTCCTCTCTAAGAACCCAGTTGTCTATAGGGGCCTTGTGTGTCTGTGACTCTCTGGATGGTTTGGAGAGTTAGTCTCCTAGCTAAGTCTACTGTGGTATTACTTACTATACGGTCTGGCTGTTGGGTAGAATGTAGTTCACAGATTGAGAGATGGACAGGAGACAAGTAACTGACCAACTGGCTAAGATCTACCTTGAGATCTGTGGTGCATGCTACATGAAATTTTGGCGCAAAACTGAAAGTTTGACTGGACTGCATTAGTTATTCACGTGTTCACTGATACAGTTCCTTCAGAAAGTATTCACACCACCCTTGATTTTTCAAAATGTAGTTGTTACAAAGTGGGATTAAAATGGATTTAATTGTATTTTTAAAAATCAGTGATCTACACAATACACCAATGTAAAAAAAAATATGCTCTGGACACTACGCTGATAGACACAGCAAACCTTCTTGCCACAGCTCACATTGATGTGCCATCCTGGATGAGCTGCACTACCTGAGCCACGAAAAGTGAAAATCAATCCCAGAACAACAGCAAAGGACCTTGTGAAGATGCTGGAGGAAACAGGCACAAAAGTATCTATATCCACAGTAAAACGAGTCATATATCGACATAACCTGAAAGGCCGCTCAGCAAGGAAGAAGCCACTGCACCAAAACTGCCATAAGAAAGCCAGACTACGGTTTGCAACTGCACATGGGGACAAAGATTGTACTTTTTGGAGAAATGTCCTCTGGTCTGATGAAACAAAAATAGAACTGTTTTGCCATAATGACCTTCGTTATGTTTGGAGGAAAAAGGGGGAGGCTTGCAAGCCGACGAACACCAACCCAAACGTGAAGCACGGGGTGGCAGCATCATGTTGTGGGGGTGCTTTGCTGCAGGAAGGACTGGTGCACTTCACAAAATTGAAAGCATCATGAGGAAGAACAATTATGTGGATATATTGAAGTAACATCTCAAGACATCATGCTAAAGCTTGATTGCAAATGGGTCTTCCAAATGTACAATGACCCCAAGCATACTTCCAAGGTTGTGACAAAATGGCTTAAGGACAACAAAGTCAAGGTATTGGAGTGGCCATCACAAAGCCCTGACCTCAAGCCTATAGGGAGTTTGTGGGCAGAACTGAAAAAGCGTGTGCAAGCAAGGAGGCCTACAAGCCTGTCTCAGTTATACTAGTTATTTCAGGAGGAATGGGCCAAAATTTACACAACTTATTATGGGAAGCTTGTGAAGGCTAACTGAAATGTTTGACCCAAGTTAAACAATTTAAAGGCAATGCTACCAAATACAAATTGAGTGTATGTAAACTTCTAACCCACTGGGAATGTGATGAAAGATATGAAAGCAACTGAAATCAATCATTCTCTCTACTATTATTCTGACATTTCACATTCTTAAAATAAAGTGGTGATCCTAACTGACCTAAGACTGGGAATTTTAACTCCGATTAAATGTCAGGAATTGGAAAAACTGAGTTTAAATGTATTTATAAACATTCTCTCACTGTCAACTGCGTTTATTTTTAGCAAACTTAACATGTGTAAATATTTGTATGAACTTAAGATTCAACAACTGAGACATAAACTGAACAAGTTCCATAGACATGTGACTAACAGAAATGGAATAATGTGTACCAGAACAAAGGGGGTGTCAAAAGTAACATTTGGTATCTGGTGTGGCCACCAGCTGCATTAAGTACTGCAGTACTCCATCCTCCTCATGGACTGCACCAGATTTGCCAGTTCTTGCTGTGTGATATTACCCCACTCTTCCACCAAGGCCCCTGCAAGTTCCCAGACATTTCTGGTGGGTATGGCCGTAGCTCTCACCCTCCGATCCAACAGGTTCCAGACGTGCTCAATGGGATTGAGATCCGGGGTCTTCGTTGAACATGGCAGAACACTGGCATTCCTGTCTTGCAGGAAATCACGCACAGAATGAGCAATATGGCTGGTGGCATCGTCATGCTGGAGGGTCATGTCAGGATGAGCCTGTAGTAAGGGTACCACATGAGGGAGGAGGATGTCTTCCCTGTAACGCACAGCATTGAGATTGCCTGCAATGACAACAAGCTCAGTCCGATGATGCTGTGACACACCGCCCCAGACCATGACGGACCCTCCAATTCGATCCCGCTCCAGAGTACAGGCCTCGGTGTAACGCTCATTCCTTCGCCGATAAACGCGAATCCGACCATCCCCCCTGGTGAGACAAAACCGCGACTCGTTCAGTGAAGAGCACTTTCTGCCAGTCTTGTCTGGTCCAGCGACGGTGGGTTTGTGCCCATAGGTGACGTTGTTGCCGGTGATGTCTGGTGAGGACCTGCCTTACAACAGGGCTGCAAGCCCTCCGTCCAGCCTCTCTCAGCCTATTACGGACAGTCTGAGCACTGATGGAGCGATTGTGCGTTCCTGGTGTAACTCGGGCAGTTGTTGCCATCCTGTACCTGTCCCACAGGTGTGATGTTCGGATGTACTGATCCTGTGCAGGTTTTTGATGCACGTGGTCTACCACATCTCCCTTTAGCCTTGTATTCGGCGTCTCACAGTACTGACATTTCTTAGAATGTATTGACCTAGCCACATCTGCAGTCCTCATCCCTCCTTGCAGCATAGCTAAGGCACGTTCACACAGATGAGCAGGGACCCTGGGCATCTTTCTTTTGGGTTTTCCAGAGTCAGTAGAAAGGCCTCTTTAGTGTCCTAAGTTTTCAGAACTGTGACCTTAATTGCCTACTGTCTGTAAGCTGTTAGTGTCTTAACGACCGTTCCGCAGGTGCATGTTCATTAATTGTTTATGGTTCATTGAACAAGAATGGGAAACAGTGTTTAAACCCTTTACAATGAAGATCTGTGAAGTTATTTGGATTTTTATGAATTATCTTTGAAAGACAGGGTCCTGAAAAAGGGCTGTTTCTTTTTTTGTTGAGTTTATATAGCTCTATTAGCCTAAACCTGTTCCACACCTGTCAGTCCAGACTGAAAGGAGTAGTGAGCCTTGCCATTAGGCAGAATGGCAGATATCAGCCATTGTTTGTGTACCGTGTTCATTTCTTATCTGTAGTTGTTTTTCCGTCAACAGTAAATTTTTGTCTTTCTCTTCCACTCTCCCTCTACCTCTGTTTTGCTTTTCTCCCCCGTGTTTTCTGGCTGCCTCTCTCTCTCTTTCTGTGTCTCTTTGTCTCCCTCTCTCCCTCTCTCTCTCTCTGTCTGTCTATCTGTCTTTCTTTTGTGGAATACCAGTTATAGTTTCTGAGGGTTGAAGTCTGAACGACTGACCGAGGGACCTGAGAACCCCCCTACACCATCTCACCCTGTCCCACCCGCCTCCCTCAGAGGGAGAGAGCAGCCACTACAGCCAACATGGTGCTGTCACAGAGACAACGAGACGAACTGTAAGTACACGCGCGCACACACACACACTAGTGATATGGGTGGGAGGGGATCGATAGTTACATATCGCAATATTATTTTTGGCGATATTACATTGATACTTTGACTCAAAGTATCGATTTGTAATGCTAGGTAGCATTAGCTAGCGATAGCTGGCTGTACATTTGCCAAAACGCTGATATTTTTCATCCTATGGTTTGTTCTAAATCTTTTTAAAAAGTGCGGCAACATCTTTTCCGCACCTATTTCCTTGACTGCTCAAAACAAATTTTGTCATGCTCTTTTTTCTCTCTCTGCAGCAGGAATATAGTGAGCAATATGTTTGGAACATCAGATTGCAATAAAATCTCAGTATCAAATCGCAATACATATCGTATACACATCATTTTGTGAGGTCCCAGGCAATTCCCAGCCCCAATTTTTTGTTTTGGGGTGTGTGTTAGGATGTTTTCACACTTGGTCCCTTTCAGACAATGTTTTTACTTAGTGCGGTTTGCTTAATTTTTTTGTGTGCAGTTTGAACACTCCAAAGGATCTCAGACCCCTCAAAAGAGCCCCCGATGTGAAGCGAACAGAGTTTTTTTGAGTTCTCTCTTTTGTGGCACCAATGTGAGGGTTTATGGCAGAGTAACCGGTGTTGCAGTACTCTAGTGGCTGGTGTGGGAATTATGACATGCGAGCTTGGGGAGCATTGCATTAACATTGTCCTAAAAAGGGAACCGGAGGTGGTCTCGGTTTGCTTCAGGGGCTCTTTTGAGGGGGTTTGAGTTCCTTTTTAAGCGAACTGCACATGAGTTCACAAAAATTTGCTGAAAGAGAACACGTGAGAAAACACCCTTAGATGGGAATTTGAAATGATTTCACTATTTAAATAATGTCATTATTTTTTGGGGGATATCCGGATAGTTGAAAATATTTGCTCTAGTCTCTTGACCAATCAGAATTATGCTTAAAAAGGCCACAGCAAACAATGCACACATATTTTTAGGGTAATATTCGGGGAGTTTTGGGGCAACAGTAGCCTACGCTAAAAACAGTGAAAAGTCTGCTGTTTGCCATCATAAAACTGATTTCAGATTATTATTATTTATTTATTTTGTGTTTTTTTTGCCTTGATCTGTGTCAGGTCTTGTGGACCCTCGGTTTGTACACACACGCCTGTAGGCTCATTTGAAGTGGGGAAAATAGCATATGGTTGTCAGGGCTGACCGGAGGGCAAGATGTGCTATGATATTAAAATGTATTCTCTTGTAAAACCAGGGGAGAATGACAGCCCCCTCTCATTGAAGCCATGAAGGATAATGTTAACCAGGGAACTGCAGGCTGTTTTCAGAACTCTGTATCCCCAGGGCTCTACGCTTACCCTTTTTTGCAAGGTGTTCGAAGTAATAAAAAAAAAGTAGGCGCACACAAATAAATTTAGGCACACAGTGAAAAATACTTGATCAGGATCGAGGGAACGATGAACAGAGCAAAGTCCTTGATGAAATCCTTCTCAGGACCTCAGACTGGGGGGTCAAGGTTCACCTTCCAACAAGACAAAGACCCTAAGCACACAGCCAAGACAACACAGGAGTGGCTTCGGAACAAGTCTCTGAATGTCCTTGAGTGGCCCAGCCAGAGCCCGGGCTTGAACCCGATCGAACATCTCTGGAGAGACCTGAAAATAGCTGTGCAGCAACGCTCCCCATCCAACCTGACAGAGCTTAAGAGGATATGCAGAGAAGACTGGGAGATACTCTCCAAATACAGGTGTGCCAAGCTTGTAGCGTCATAACAAGAAGATTCATGGTTATAATCGTTGCCAAATGTGCTTCAACAAAGCACTGAGTAAAGGGTCTGAATACTTATGTAAATGTGACACACATACCACATTTTCTCTGAAAAAATTGTGCGCACACACTCACACTCCCATTCTCTCCCTCTCTCCGACACTCACACATATTACAATTATCCAACAGCCATTTGAGGAGTGCTGATGATGTCAGAGATTTTTTGTTGCTGCTCATAGAAAATGTAGCCCTCATCAGAGAATGGAACCAGGCTGCCACTCAGACATACAACTCTGTGTGCGCGCATGCGGTTTTGGTCGTGTTGGTCGATCTGCTTCTCCTGAGTGTCGCCATGTTTCCATGACAACCACAAACACACCATCTGTGATTCAATTCTGTGTCGTTTTCCTAGAGGAAACATATCACTGGACTTCACACTCGAGCACACACACTCACTTTCACTGCAGCACAGCTTCTGCCAGACAGACAGGGTGTGGTCTCTTTCTGCCTTAAGGTGGAACTGAGATTTCTCTTAAGGTAGAACTGCTGATATATCTGTTGCCAATCATGAGTGCTTTCAAGTGCGTGTTCCACAGCAGATGTTCTTCACAATATGACACAGGCTCATTCTTTCAGGACAACGCAGGGTGTCACGCATGTCATCCTTGTAACTGTGGATCAAACATGGCAGTAATAAATATTTGATAATGAAAATGTGTAGTGCACATTTGGACTCAAGGGTGTGTGGTTTTCTTCTGTGACATCAAAGCAGTGTTATAATACTCAATGTTTCCCTCACTCAGAGTAGCCCAATTAGCGAGGGGGATGGAGGCATTTTGTCACGCGTGTTGCTCAACTTTATAATTGCTGTCAGTCAAAACTTATACAGCGCTGTGAAGCGGAGAACCTGAGCCCTGACGTTATGTGTAGCATGTGTCTGTACAGCCACTGCGTTCAAATTCTCTCTGTCTCTGTCTCTCTCTCTGTCTCTGTGTGTTAGAAACCGAGCTATAGCAGACTACCTACGCTCCAATGGCTATGAGGAAGCCTACTCCACCTTCAAGAAAGAGGCTGAATTAGATATGGTAAGAGCACACACACACTAACTAACCCCACACATTCCCGATTTGCAACACTAACCTATTATTTTATTTCCTCACAACAATTTTAAACCTAGAGATCATTCTCTCATATTTCCATTTCTGTCTTCCCTCCCTTTCTTCCACAGAATGAGGAGTTAGATAAGAAGTACGCTGGTCTTTTGGAAAAGAAATGGACCTCTGTCATCAGATTACAGAAGAAGGTGATTGTTGACGTCACGTTTGTGGTGTTATGGTATTTGATGTGTATGTCAGTTGACTGTGACTTGTATGTGTGAACAGTGCATTTGGAAAGTATTCAGACTAGGGATGCACAGATATTACATTTTTGGCTGATACGATATCTGATATTTTCCTTGCCAAAAAAACAGATACCGATAACTGATATTTAACAGTTTAGCTGCCTTTTTAAGCATTCTAGTTAAGTTAAATAGTTGAAAAACACACACACCAAAACGTTATTTTGTTGGCATTTACGTATGTCCTCATTACCAGTAAAACATAGTCAAAACCTATTTCTTTAATTTACTTGCTGTGCTGTTTTGTTGTTCATTTGTTCAGTCGTTTCATTCACAACCAGGATTTCATCATACATGTCAAGCGGTAAAGTTTCAGCTCTGTCTGTCCGTCGCCTCTTCTGTCGTGGGTCCTCTTCTTCGGTGGGCACTGTCACTGTGTCCGCTTCCATCTTGTCCAGCTGTGTCTGTAACATTTCACGTAAACCCTGTTTCTTGTCTGCATCGAAGTAGCGGTCCATGTACCGAGCATCGAGCATGGTGGCAACACAGTAAAGAGGCTCAGAGAGAATGCCACCGAATCGTATTTTCACAGCCACAAGTAGAGTACTTTTGCAAGTTATAACCCCACGGTCTGTGTCGGCAGTGTAGTTGAGCAGGCGTTTACATGCCATGACAGAGGGTATCACGTCTGCTGCAGACACAGTTGATGAGCTTATTTCTTGAGTCAGTTGTTCGAATGGAGCTTGGAGTGTGTTCAAATTCCATTGAAATGGCAGCAGTGGTAGGAGAACCAGCACATTCTTGAGCATGCAATACTGTTTTCCATATTACACGATCCTCGTCGGCTAACTGTGCTGCCAGACTCCGCATGCCCATGGGGCTGACATCGCTGGTCCAATTGTTAGTCATGAAGCTAATAGCAGTGACGCCCACAGCAAGGAGCTCATGGATGTGCTTTTCAACAAGGATGTGTAACTCAGGTAGGGTAATATTGGAAAAATAGTGCCTTCTTGGTATTGTGTACTGGGGCTCAAGGTGCTCGACCAGTCGGCGAAAGCCAACATCATCCACGACAGAGAACAGTTGATTGTCAAGGGCAATGAATCTCATTATCTTGGCGTTAATGGATTTCACCTTTTGAGTTGTCTCGCTGAAATGTTCTTACTCTTTCAAATGACTGCTCGACTTTAACTTGTTTAGTTGTTGGAAATGTGCTTTTTTTCTAAGTAGTCACTGAACGTCTGGGGGTGATGCACTTTCAAATTAGTAATTAGGTTTGTGGTATTGAAATACTTCACTTTCTCCCCTCTGGAAATAATAGCAGCACAAACATTGCAAATTGCCTTTATCTTCCTTTGAAACTTCAAAATAGATTCACACAGCAGACATTGTGGGCTAGGTTAGGAATGCTGTGTTGCATGTGTAGTGCTGTATTTTTCGTGACGTCATTACATCATCTACCTACACTACCGTTCAAAAATTTGGGGTCACTTGTGTCCATTTTTAAAATAACATCAAATTGATCAGAAATGCAGTGTAGACATTATTAATGTTGTAAACGTCTATTGTAGATAATGGAATATCTACATAGGCGTACAGAGGCCCATTATCAGCAACCATCACTCCTGTGTTCCAATGGCACTTTGTGTTAGCTAATCCAAGTTTATCATTTTAAAAGGCTAATTGATCACTAGAAAACTCTTTTGCTATTATGTTAGCACAGCTGAACACTATTGTTCTGATTTAAAGAAGCAATAAAACTTGCCTTCAGA